>NC_070588.1:6671625-6921625 GCF_027409825.1 Scomber japonicus
AAAAAGTCACTTCAAATTTTTCTCTGAGCACGTCTTGAGTTGTAAAAACTGGATAACTTCAACAGACTCACACGCCACTACCACAATGTACTGTATCCCTCCGCCGCAGCTCAGAGAGGAAAATTCAGTCCTTTTGTACTAAACAGATGGTGACTTTAGAAGATACTGACTCAATGTATGCAAAGCCTCATTTTACCTTTAGCTGAACTTTGGAAAGCTTTTTTTTTTTTTTTTTGCACAAAACGAGAGCTGTGGATTTTGGCCCCCATTTCCTACAGTGTAGTCAAGTTCTGAGAGAATAGCTGCAGGGTTCAGAGTGGTGAGTAGGAAATGTAACAGCATATGTGCACGATAGTATTTTATTAGGACTGTCTTGAAAAAAAAGTTGAACTTATCTTTTAACTAAAACAGAAGAAACTGAAAGCATTTTCTCTGAGTGTGAATCCAATAAAAGAGAAAGTTTAATGCCTTACTTTTTCCAGTGTTTAAACTCTCCCAGAAAGAAAGAAAAATAAAGAGATGTTAAATGATGAATAGCATAGGCTGCCAATGAGAACAGCTGTATGAAATGCACAGAGGGATACACTGATTTGTATTGTTTATTAGTAATAAGGGAATCCTGTTAGTTTTTTCAATCTGACGCCGTGTGTATGTGCTGAATACATGTGCTGCAGCAGTTTATAGTATCCATTCACAGAAGAAATAGGGCCATAAAAACCTAGGGGGAAGACAGTTGGCTTGGATCCCATACCTCAGTTTATAGACCCTCATTAGCACACAATATGTTTGCTGGAAACTATGACGTCAAAATGGCAAATGTACTTTCTTTCCACCAAAAACGTTTTGGAAACATAAGGTACTATTTCAACATGACATAATGATTTAAAGGAAAGTTGGCATGTCAGATTGATATTTTTAGTACTTTTAGTGAGAGATCTTTCTATTTATAGAAAAGATATTTTGGGGATTTTTATAAAATCACATGTGCTCCATTTGTTCTTTGCTAAAATGAAGAAAAACGATCCTCAATAAAGTAGCACCGGTGAATAGATCAACTTTAGTTTTTGCATGTAGCTGAAGCAGAAGAAGTGCACACATCAGCAAAGTTTCTGCTTCTGCTGTCATTCAGGCCATAATATTATCCATGAGATGTCCTCAGGGTCATCATTTCAGCTTGGGGAATTTCAAAGGAGCACTTACTGTATGCTCGAGGCTGTTCCTTTTTGGCCGTCAGAGCTGAGCTCATATCTCATCCTTTATTTAAGACAGACTAATGGATTCTGCTGAATGCATGGTCTGACTGAGCCGTTGCCTGCTTGATGCTCATTATTATTCAGATAACACAGAGAATGTGAACTGTGGCCTTACGGTCAAATGGAGGAGACATTAGTCAGCATGGAGTGTGTGCTCTTGCATTTTAAACTGTACTGGTGTATGTTTGTGCAGCTGAATCGAGTTGTGGATGAAATGAGTGCCAACAAATTAGTAATTAGTCATTGGTTAGATGAAAATGATAATCACAGAGGAAAATCTTTATTGAGATGATTGAAATTCTTCAGGTTGTTTTCTTCTTCTCTCGTTGGCCAAAGTTAGTCATTTCCAATTCAAAGTTTTGGCTTAAAGTTTGCTTCAAGAATCAAAATGGATTTGAAGATGTCACAAAGTTTAGAACGGGAACAATACAGCCGAACAACTCCAGCAAACAAATAAATATCTTTAAAGTTATAACGTTTTAACTCTCTTGCTGAGAATTAGATGAAAAGATTGATGCCACTCGTATGTCTGTGGGTTACTGAGACCATAGCGAGGAGTTGGTTTCGCTTAGCTTTGCATAAAGATTAGAAACAGATGAAAACAGGCAGCCTGGCTTTCACTGTTTCACCTGCACTAAAAAGCCAAAACAATACTTTCTGTCCGACTGTCTCATTGTATTGTCATCTAGGGGATGGGTTGGGTTAAACAAACGATGTAACATGCTAATTAATGAGTTTTGGAGGTGCTTATAGGCGTATTTTGTTACCTTTGGACAGAGCCAGAGTCTTCCTACTTAGCTAAAATGAGCGGCTGCTGGCTGCTGGCTGCGGTCTTACATTGAAATTGACAGATATGAAAGTGGAATCGATCATCACATTTAACTATTGGCAAGAAAACAAATGAAGGTTTCCCAAAATGTTGAACTATTCCCTCAACATTAAGAATGATTTATCCACAAATGTGTGTGTGTGTGTGTGTGGGGGGGGGAGCTTGCAAAGGCCTGAAAGTGAAACCGTGTAAGTGCTCTAAAGACAAAACGCAAGCTTGAAATGAATGTTTTCCTTCTTCCCTCCTTCTATTTTTTGTTCTCAGAGTTCGCTCACCAGCTCTGTTTTCCTCATGAAAAGGATCCCTCAGTGGGAGGTATACAATATCTCTGAAAGCTTGCACTAAGCCAAGGGATATTTAACTTTGCCTTCCTCTCGTCCTCAATCATTTATGTGCTTGTCTAGGATTTGGGAACGTAACATATTTAGATGTTATTTGGCCCCACATGTAGAAAAACAGCTTTATGGAAAGCAAATCAATCTCACATTAGTTTTAATCTTTTTTTTTATTGTTCATAAGTTTATTTTCTACTTGCACTAAATAGCAGATTGATGCTGTGCAGTGACCATTCGCATAAAACTCATTTGAAATGCTTCCCAGCTACTGTCAAATGGTTCATTTTATAGGAAATTTTAACCATAAGTAAATGAAAAATGCCCAACTGTCACTGTAACAGTAGGATGTTTTTCAGTTTGGCAGTTTCTTCTTCACCGCAGCTGCAGTTTGTGGTTGCGTGTTGTTTGGGTTTAGGTAAATATTCCTCCAGTACCTTTAAATTTAAATGTGAGGTCCTTGTAAAACACTAACAGATCCAGGCTGCCCATCGGGGGAACAGCAGGAGGGAGAAAGAAGATTTTCCTGTGTGTGGTTTTAGTGTTGCTCTTAAAGCTGTTGTGTTGGGGAGAAACAGTTTGGATAACAATGCGAGCGGAGAGGCCATACACCATACACTATACACACATTAAAAAAAAAAAAGCCTTGAATGCTTTTTCTAGCTCAGATTCAGTGTAGAAAAAAGACTAACAATGAATCCATCTGGCATACCTCTGGCTCGTGTTTCACAGAGATCATTTCATATTGTGCTCACTTGATTCTAAGCTACAGTTCAGCAGTAGAGGTGATCTGATTTTTTGCAGTTTACTTTTCACATCCTGAGTTTTATTTCAGTTCAAATTTAGTGTATCTGAGGAGATAAACAGACATCTGTCCAGCAGCGCTCCAACTCTTTTAAATCAGCATGTTGAGTTCTGTTGGTCCTGTTAGACGTAATGCTGCTGGTGCTTACAATTCTTTGAATCTCATCTTACTCCTTCCAGCTCAAGTGCTATCACAAGCGCTACCGAGGCCCGTGCCGAGACGTGATTTTCCGGGTGCAGTTTCACACATGTGCGGTTCATGACCTGGGGATCGTCTTCGGAAAAGATGAGCTTGATGAGACATTCAAAGGTAAGAGGGAGGGAGGGAGGGAGGGGGAGAGGGAGAGGGAGAGAGAGAGTGAGAGAGAGAGAGGGAGAGAGGGGGGGAGAGAGAGAGGGAGAGAGAGAGGGAGAGAGAGAGAGAGAGAGGGAGAGAGAGAGGGAGAGAGAGAGAGAGACAGTGAGAGAGAGAGAGGGAGAGAGAGAGAGAGAGGGGGAGAGAGAGAGAGAGACAGAGAGACGGGGGGGAGAGAGAACACAATGAACGGCTGATGTATTTTACATTCAAATAGTCAATCTGTTTTCTTGCTATCTAAGTAATAATCATTGTTTTTCTTGTTCTCTTTTTTATTATTATCTGGGTCTAGATGACAGGTTCCCAGAATACGGAAAAGTGGAGTTTATTTTCTCCTTCGGGCCAGAAAAAATTCATGGTAAGAATCAATGTGTCGGAGTGTTTTTCATCAATTATAATATTACACCTAATACATTTCTTATATTTGTTTTATTGTGCAAGTTTGTTCTCTATTCAATAAATAAATCAAGCCAAGCAGGTTGTTCCAGACTTGAAATGAATATAGTGAAGCTTAAGTCTGAATTTAAAGACCAAATGATGACAGTATGTAACATGTGTTTTATTTATTGTGATTGAAAGACATTCACATTTCTGCTCTGCCTCTTTGTACCTCTGGTCAAGGTATGGATAACCTAGAGAACGGGCCGAGCGTGTCGGTGGACTACAACACACAGGATCCTCTGATCCGCTGGGACTCCTACGAAAACTTCAATCAAAACTGTGAGGACACCACAGACGGTAAGAACAGCTGGATTAGACACATCTGGATCAGACACAGCATTTTACATTAAACTCTATAAAGTTACAGTCCTGGGTAGAGCTTGGCAGAAACACTCCTGAGTCCCAACAGAAAAATCACCAATACACTTAAAACAGTGTTAGATGCTCTGCTAGGTGCTGACATTTTTATCTTGTTACACACACACACACACACACACACACACATAAATAAACACATAAATATCACACACGTGTTGAACAAGCATGCTCAAAGACACAAATCCACTCAGAGAAGGTGGAACTCCTCCGGCCCCCCTCTTGTGTCTTGTAAACTTAACAAGGTGTTAATTACACTGGCTCTTAACAGCCATAGTCCATATGAAAGGTCTCATTTAGACTTCACTTCCACTTGCGGCTAATGCGCAATCATTTCCACGCAACTTGTATTTCTAACTTATTTAGAGTAATTACATTTTCAGCTTAGTGCAACAAGACTTAGCACACTCGTTAGCACCAGTTAGCATAGCAAACACACCTGAGAAGATCTCCAAGGATAGATGGCTGCACATGATCCCTCTGTATTGTATCAGTAGATTTCTGTCATCTGTACATGTGACTGTGGACATGCATTTTAATGTGGTTAGGAGGAAGTTTGGATGCTATTTTAGTCTTTCTTTCTTTCTCTCTCTCCTGCCACACACACACACAAACAGCATGTATCCATGATGACCTCTGTAACAAGGCTGTTTTTGTCTGTCTGCGTGACATACACAGGAAAAGATTCAGCCTCTGTCCTAATGGAGCTAAAAGAGCTTTTTCACACTTTCATCTCTTTAAAACTCCCACGACAGGATCAAACTGAGGTCACATTTAAGTTCAAACGGGTGTCTGAAGGCTTTATGAAACTAACTAGCAGATGTGTGTACTGGTAAATAGTGAATTTTTTTGTAGTAGGAGTATACAGTGTTGTTTATTTAATTTCACGCATCACAAAGTTGCAACCACAATCAAATTACCAACAGACTATGTGAAGCTTCATGACTGTGTGTATGATGTGGTGGTTTACAGCACAGGGGCCCCAAAGGGTATAGTGCTCTTTCTCTTTTCTGTAAAAATCTGATTTCAAATATAATATGGGTAACTGTCACCTCCACAAGTTTTCAGATTATACAGATATGAGTGGATGCATATCAGAATCACCTTCTGTGATTGAAGTGTACAAATACCTGACTGTTCATCTCAACAATAATCTGGGCTGGTCGAGCAACACAGACGACCTTTACAAAAATGCCCCCCAAAAAAGTCAACTCCATAAGCTGAGGTCTGCTGGGCAAGTAGAAGTATAGAGAAGGACAGAAAAAGACTCAATGAACTGCTTATAAGTGCTAGCATTGTCCTGGACTGTCCTCTAGATGCTACAAAGGAGGTGGGTGACAGGAGGAAGTTAGCCAAGCTGTCGTCAATCCTACACAACACCTCTCATCCCATACATGAGACTGTGGAGGCTTTAAGCAGCTCCGTCAGAAATAGACCACTACACCCACAGTGTATGAGGGAGCAGCAGCACTGGTCCTTGGTCTTGGCAGCAGTCAGACTTTTTAACAGCAGCATATTGTAACACTGTTGTTGTTACCACCGCAGGTCATATCTGTATGTGTGATAGGTGTTTTCTTCTCATTTTGAACTGCTATAACAAGTAAATTCAATAAAGCTTCATACATTCATCAAATTGTGGAAGGGGAAAAAAGCTGTGTATAAATCCAAGTAAAAATAAGTGTTTTTCCTGCAGCAAGTATCAAAAATCACCCAAATCTATTGTAAATGGTTAACAGTAGATCATGTTTTGAAAGGGAGGAGAGCCGCTGGCACCGCTAAATTCATTTGTGGTGAAATTACGGCCGCAGAGCGCCCAAAGGCCCTTTGGGACCTGACTCTATTGCTTTCCAGAGTGCATTGCAAGGCATTCCTGGGTTCAGCCACAGGCGTGGACGGAGTCTGACTGTTGAGGGAGCGGTGGTCACTCTCTGACCAAAGTGCTACTTTGTCCGCCACCCAAAAAAGGAAGCAATGCTACGCCCTTAGCGATAGCAGCGAGCCTTATGTTTTGCCTTCCAAAGGGCCACGCTTGTATGGATGGTCAACTTGTTTTTTTTAACCACTGGAATGGCTTTCCTCCTGTTTATAGAAGATAAACGTTGACATGTATTGTGAATTAGAGTGATGTTATGTCTTTTTATCAAGGGAAGGTATTATGGGAGTGTTATGATCTGGCATATTCCTATGGATATCCTGTGTTTAGGTTTCAGGTGTTAACAGATACAGGAATTTCACTGTTACATGTTCTGCATATTCCAACAATGATTTTACAGGCTGCTATAACAGCTCATGCACATGTTAAATTGTTGCTCTTGCAAGAGAAAAACACAAAAACATGTGCACTTTAACAATGATAAACTCATAACCCTATAGCACTGTAGACTGTCCACTACAGAAACATACTGATTATTTTCTAACAAATAATGCATTTTTGGGCATTTTGGGTGGATTGAAAAGACAATTCACAAAATGAGGCAGTAACATTTGTAATAAGGATGCTCTGTCCTTGATTCCCCCTTAGTGTTTTTATGTGTCTCCCAGCTAGTCAGAAAGGTCAGAGGTTACTTGGCTACCTTCTATCGCTGCTCATAAAGTGTTTACGCCACAGTCAGCGGCAGCTTGAAATAGTCCCTGCTAAAATAGAATAGGTCTCTTCTCATTCTGTTCATGTGGAGGTTAGCTTGTGTGTGTGTGTGTGTGTGTGTGTGTGTGTGTGTGTGTGTGTGTGTGTGTGTGTGTGTGTGTGTGTGTGTGTGTGTATAAATTATCTCGGTCCAGCTTGGTCTAAGCGATGGTGATATTGCGGTCAAGTCTGAATTTGACAAACACGTGTACTTGCATACATATATATATATATATATATATATATATATATATAACTACTACTGCTTCAGGCCTGAGCAGAAACATATAATAAACCAGTGCACATACTATACACAGAAAAAAATACAAACACGCCATCACATGTTCTCATGTAGCTACTTGAGCCTTGAAGTAGTCGATAAAACTTGAAATATGTCCCATAATAGCCCTCTGTGCTGACACTTTATTCAGCCAGCACAGTCAGACTGATACACACTGCATTTTAAATGAGCTCAGCTTGCGAATGGCATTTAAGGAAACAGTTAAAAATGGAGCCGCCGCATAGAAATGCAGTTTGCAGCAATGGCAAGAGAGAAAGGGTTTCCAGGAAACTGGTGGTGTTTCCACAGTCATTTGGCTTCACACTTGTTAGTGCTGAAAAGGTAATTAGTTCCTCTGACGGAGTGGCTTTTAGAACTGGGAAGGCAAACGAGAAAGGGTGTATATCTTAACGAGTGTTAGTTAGAAAACCAAAAATATTGTTGTTGTTGGATTCGTAGTTTGTCAAGAATGCTGTTGCTTTTCTGGAGAAAGGGCTAGGCTACATACAGTAACCTACTAGATTTCTGCCCTCTTAGCTTATCAAGGCATTGCATAAAGCTTAAAATTATAGGGTCTGATGTTTTGTTGGGATCAACATTGGTTAAGTGCTGTTTATGTGAATGTTGGTTTGAAAAGACTGATGTTGACTTTCATTGTGTTTATTTAATAAAAACAGCTAGAGCTGCTGTGGGACAGTTTTGACACCAGGATTTGTGTTTTGCCTGCACCTTGCATAAACATATCCTCAGCATCATAACACGTGCACTATTCATATATGCAGAAACCACTTTTTTCAGATCTTTATTGAACTTATATAGATATGGCATATTTGCACATAATGTCATCAAAGAAGCAATTTTATCTAAAGGATGGTCTTTATGACCTACTGCAGCTCGGCAGGCAAAATCAGTCACCATTATATTTTACCTGAATCTTTTATTGATGTTTTTTCCTATCTTGTAGAGTTAAAGTCACTCATAAAGCCTTCTCTTGCAGTTTCTGGATCACAGAGATCTGTTTAAGGCTGTACTTGGACAGAATATGGTGCTTAGTTGATCTGGGTGTGTTAAAGGTACTGGTGAGGGAGATGAAAAACAGCCTAGTCCAGTTTTAAGTCCAGTTTCAATAATATATATTGAGTTTTAAAGCTAATCAGATACAAAGACATGACACAGTTTCTGAAATTGTACCAGGAATGTGCTTTTTGTGCATCATTTATTAATCAGTGCAGTGAATTCTTGCATGAAATTGCCGAAAAAGTCAAACTGTTTTGCTTGACAACCCTGTGTTTTTGCACCAGAGCCCTCCTTTATAGGGTCCCTGGGGTGGCAACAGTTTTTTGATGCAGTGCTATTGTCAGGTCATGGCAAACAGATGAGAAGTAGAAACTAAACGGAGCATACCATTACTCGAGTAGCACCCTTTTAGTATTGTTGATTTCACTAAGTATGTATTCATGTGTTTTATTAAGGGTGATTCAATCTCCCAGGAGAAGATTCTGTAAGATCTCCCTCAAAGATCCATTTTCACCAAATCTAACTATGCAACCATTTATTATAAATCACTGCTTCAATGATGCAAGTGTCTCCGACTGAAATGGATGTTGTTGCAAGTTGATCCCATCGGTCACCTGATACATGCACTAGTCTAATCAAACAACACCGCTACATGCCAAGCTATAGTCTGATGCAAGCTACCGTACAGACAAACTGCAGGGAAAGCCATGTGAGTAGCAGATGTGAAAGCTCAAGTTGTGTGTATCCTGTGAAGGGTGGATCATATTTTGGTCACTAAATATTGAAGGGTGTGACAGACCCTTGTGTTGTTGTTTACCATTCAGTTCCAGTTATTGACTCAGCTTGCCAACCCACTACATTTCTGGAATAACTGGGATGAGAGGAGGGAGATAATAAGGAAAAAATAAGACTAGAGAGATATATATAGACACACACACACACACACACACACACACACATATATAAATATATACAGAGAAAAGATGGATGAGAGTAAAGAGAAACCTATTTCACATGACTAAGAGATAGAAATATGAAATAGCACTATATTTAGCTGTGATTTGGACAGAACATCTTTAATAAGACAAGGCTTTGACCATGGGAAAAAAAACTTGTATGCATTCAGCTTGTATACAGCATTTTGACCCTCTGGTTCGGTCACTTGCTCCAAACTCTACCCCATTAATTCGTAAAGAGTAATTTCTACTTCACCACCTTTCTCTTCAAGCTCTAAGAGGTCTTCTCTCTCCCTCAGTAAAGTGTCGGAGGAGTTAAAGGCGGACTCCTCCGCTCGACTGTGAAGCCCTTTTGTGCACAGAGTCACAGGAGGAGGAGTGACAGAGAATGTCAGAGTGGGTTTGTGCATGCTGCTGCTCAGCACACACAGAAAGTTACATGGCGAATTTGTTTCCAGTATTCCTTCGATTTCCCTTCGGCATGAGGCAGAATTTTTTCAAGGTTCGATAGGTGTTGAAGAGTTCAGCTGTGAACCTGCGTCAAGTTTTATCCTCTGCTCGTTATAACTCCGGAGAGAATAGTTGTAACAAATTTCAGCAGCTGACGTCTTTGACAACATGTGAGTAGCATGCTCAGTACTGTAGATGTAGAGATTTGCAGAAACAGGATTTTTTTTTTTTTTTTTTTACTGGAAAAAACATTTTATTGCTCAATTACTTATTGAAGGTTGTCTATTATCCAAACTCTTGGCCGCATTGTGATTTTTATGTTAATGTTTTTTCACTGCTTCAACAAAGTTCCCAAGGAAAGTGATCCTTTGAAGTTTAATCTTTTACAAATGCTTTTATCAAGTGCTGACAAAAAGTTGAGGCACATTGCAATCACATATGGCAGTCTGTGATTTGATGGTTTAAAAGGAAATTCAGATTTAGTACAGCTTGAAAAAGAAGTCTGAAAGAGGAATAAATGCAAGCAAGCACATGATCATACAGGTGTTAGCCAATCGTATTTGGAAAAACTATTACTACCATTTAAAAATCATTGTAATCATCTATCAGAGTTATGATTGACTTCCTGGTTCATCTTTGATCACTTTCTTTATAGCAATGTTGCAGTTTACAATTTGGCGTAAACTACAAAAACAGGACACATGCTGTATCCCACCATGATAAGCTTTTAAATTGTACATGAAAAGCCTCTATAAGTGTTGTAAAATGAGATTTTGATGCATCGTAGCAATTTATAGAAACAAAATGAGTCGAGTGTCCTTGATTTTTCTATGTAAGCTTATTTTCTGATGCAATTAGTTACTGTTTATCCAAGGTCCAATAAGCATTGCCCTGTGTGGAGAAGTGGCGGGCCAGGTTTGTGTTATTTTCTCACTCTCTCTCTCCAAGAGGTTAATTCTTCTTCTCTGATCTCATACACAGTAGTCAGAGAGAGATGTCTGTGTTCCCGTCCCCCATGTCCTTAATTTATCCAACAGAAAGGATCAGTTGACCATGTGTCCCCTGTTGGGCACAGACTATTTCTTGCAACATTCTTTGTAGCAAGAGAGTGAGTTTTGAATAAGTCAGATTTAAGTTAGTATTTGTGTTGCGTGCTGAGCTGCAGACACGGATCGGGTGGGGGGAGTTACATAATCCTGGTGGAGGTAGAAGTTGATGCAACAGAATGATATCACCGCTGCGACTGTGTTTGAGCCCAGCAGATGACTGAGATTCAGTTGTTCAGTTCAGGCCAAAGAGTAGTTCAAGAAGCAGGTGAGCTGTAAATAACTGCAGTCATGAATGGAATAAAGACATTATTTCTCCTCAATGAATTCCTTTTTTAGGAATTTTGACGTGTTTTAGTTGCCAATACTGAAAGATTTTGATAATTGCTAAATCTGCTTCATTTCTCAGCTACTCTCAGCTGAAAATAATTATGTGAATATTTATTTTATGTCCCTCAACTCTAATGTTGCCATTAGCCTCATTTCTTTCTTTGTCCTTGTAGAATTGAATAATGCTCAAATGGTAATATTTAATCTGATACTTACAATTGACCTAGTTGGGAAACTCTTTTTAATTTGGCCTCACACCGAGAAGGTCTGATTGAAGCTGATTGGGAGTCTTTCTTATGGGTCCTTCAGTAGTTTGGCATTGACTTTATGGCGGGTTGGTGTCTGTTGATTCATTCAGAAGCCACACTGTTCCAGATGAGTTGTTTCATGACTAAATGAAAATCAGATTTACTTGTACGTATCTGTGTGAATTGATTTGAGTATGTGCATCAAACTGTGGATACCAGCTGTCCACCTCTCGTGATATCCACTGGTCTCAACATTCTTGCACTTACACTTCTCTGATGCTAAAAAGACAAGCCAGCCACAGCCTCATTGACACATTTTCAAGCCATGGCATTCCTCCACAAAATGCAGAGGTGAAACGTCTGGCCCCTTGTGTTGGCAACAGGCGTCCACGCTATCAGTCCCTCAGTCTAGTCCGAGGCTTTGGGCGGATTAGGCTGCTTTGACTCCAAACACAGCCCAGATTGCATAACAGCCAAGACAGAGCAATAAAGGCCTTCTAGGAAAGAGTGGACACAAAGAGAGAACAAGTGCCTTGTGTTGTGGAGTGTCCCCATTTGGACCCTGACTGCGGGGGCACAGGGACAGGGGTTTCTGCTAGGCGACAGCTACTGCGGGGCAAGTTTAAAGTGTCATTTGTGTGTGTCATCTTCCAAGCAACGTGTCAAACTGAGACCGATAACTGAATTTTTCTCAGACAAAAAGATGATATATTTGGATTGATGTACTATAAGTTTGAGCATCGCAGAGGTTTCAGGAGGACATGACTAATCCTGGGAAAGAGCACTGAAAGAGCACTGGTTATATACAGTCCTCAATGCGTGGGAATGAATGAATGGTCTGTTAACTCCTCATAGATGCAGCTTTACTCCAGCTGTTGGCCAGACACTCTGTCTTTCTCACCCTCATTTTTTTTTTCTCCAGCCATCTTTACACAGCTGATCTGGCTAAAAATGACATCACAGGATAAGGACATAATTAATCATGATCACTTTCCATAAGCTGTTCTCATAAATTCAGCTTTTAATCTGTCTTTTTATCCACTATTGATGTCTCTGCACTGTGGCGGGAGGAACCACAATAACCACTTCATCTCTGTCAACAGTAAGCTCTTTCTTGAAGATAATGATAGGACATGACTCTACCTAGTAAATTCAGTATCATTCAGTTTGTGAACCTGACTTTTGGAGCTCACATGCAATCTGGCTTTGCATAAGCACTTGTCCAGCTTTCCTTTAGCCTGGTACTAACTATTTCCTTTTCCCTTGGTAGCCTCTGGGACTTGATTGAAATCTATGTGGAGAACCCCAGTATAAACAAAGACTAAGAGTTGCACTTACTTTATTAGGCACCCCTGTCTTGTTTCGGGTGTGTTATTGGCTCGGAGCCCCCCCCTCTGCACGGGTCACTTAGCTTAATGAATAGACCCCTTCTAAGCAAAGGGGCGGATGGACACAGAAGATGAACTTTACAAGGGGAAAGGGACTACATTTTTTATTTTATTATTTTGCATGAACTCAAACACTTTCTTTTCGGGTCTATTGGGAACACTGACCTCAACTCCCCAGCTATTATCTTACCTCTGTAGGGAATTCTATTCAGGCACCAACCTTTCCTGCTCTTTATTACACTCCTGTCTTCTTCAATTCACAAGAGACACAGTGTGAAAAAGTAGTATTATATTATTCATCATACCGCCAGTAACATCAAGGAGCACATTTTTTTTTCTCAATTGTGAATCCTCAACAGTTATGATTCCTCTGGGTTGCATGGTGTCACCGGGTCAAACCACTGCCCAGATTTGAACTCTGATAGCAGTACCTTTTACCTGGTCATGTGTTCCTATCGACACAAAGCCAGAAAGAGAGGCACCAGTGAGCGGTTATGCCCTAATCACGGGACTACTGCCTCCTACTGGTTGCCCCTGGCACTTGCATTGGGTTGGAAGAGAATAACGAGAATTTCTGCGTGTGTTATGCCATCCAGGTGAAGCTCTTATAGTACTTGCTATCATGTAAAAAGAAGTATCTGGTGATACCATGTTAGGGCCAACAGAAGGATTGAGATGGCACTGAAGGGAATTGGTTAATCCAAATTGGGGAGAAAATGGTGGAAAAATACTTTCCATAAAAAACACTTGAACAAGTTGGAAAAGCTTGGATCACTATCATCTCTTCCATCTTATTGTCTTGAAAAACGCTACAAAAACCACCGCCCAAATGGCAAGAGAAAGAAAGTGTTTTTGTTTTATTTTACCCTGGTGCCCTGCTCTCTTTGTCTATTTGTGTATCTTTCCCACATTTGGAAAAGGGGAGTGTAAAAGCCATCACTTGGGACACTGGAAAATTTCAACATCCCAATAATCACATTGTTGCCTGAAAGCACTTCAAAAATAATCTTGTCAATTTAAACCACTGTAAAGAATCATGTTGATGAAGCTCTAATATAAGGAAGTAGCTAGTTAGGAGCTGTAGATCAGTGTGGGTCTGCAGCTTTTACCAGGATGTTGATTAGAACAAGAGCTGACAAGAGTTGCTTTGAAGAGAATCTGTGTAAACTATCAAGGCTTAAAAAAAAAAGGATGTGGTCATGTCTTTGCAGTCTCTCCAGACCAAAACTATCCAGAGTTAGCCCATCAAAGCTTCTCCTCACCTCTAGAACGAGATAGCTACAGCCAGCTCATCAGACGCTCTCCTCATTTGGCCCTCAAGATTTTCCCTACGCAGTCCTGCTGCTAACGACCGTTGATGGCTTTTCCTGAGACACAGCCTCTTCCAGAGTGAAACATAATGCTCTGCATGGATGAAGTGTCTGCCTGAGAAGTAGTGCATGGTGTGAGTAGGTTGTGTCTATGCCTTTTTTTTTGTTTTTACCAGTATTTGTGCTGGAATCTAATATTTATGTTATAAGTGGATTAGTCCAACACAGTCCTTATGTTTATCCAATAGTAGCTCCAAGTTACTGGTGGCAGGTTACAGTTATGTTAAACTCTCAGTCAGTACTTGTCAAATACTGGGACATAGATTCATTTAGATATGACGGATTTTATTCATTCATTTATTTGCATTCAACTATGATGCACATTTTTGGAATAGCATACACATAATACGTCTTATGTCATTAGGGGCATGATTGTTGCAGGGAATATTGAAGGTGAACCTCAGATCTATGTCAATATCAATCAATATTCTTCTCCTGCCTGTTCCAAATCAACCTCCATTACCTTGTCCTTTGTTTCCCCAATCCTGGCGAATTTGCACTCATACGTATCGATTCACAGTAAATCTTTGATGTATTTTTAATGAGCTGCTGGGCAAGTGTTCATTAAGCTACAAGTTCCTGTACTTACTGTATATTAAAGTGTGTTGGGCCAATATCTAAACTGTACTTAAATGTTCTTTAATCTTCCTGCTGATCCTCCCCACAAATAGCCAAAAATCAAGCTATTGCATTGGAGGATTTATTTTCTGTTGTGGAAAGATTGTGATTCTATTGAAATTATACTACAAAGGAATCATTTTGCATGTTATGCACCAAGCCTTCTTGCCATCAGTAAGGCACATATGCAACTACTACTATGTTGCTTTATTTATCAGGTGCACTTCATTAGGCTGGCTTTTCATCATTTATCATTTTCATCAATCTTCTCTGATCTTCACAAGTCAAATTAATCCAGCTCAGACCATGAAATAGCCCTTTGTGTAGATCATTTACGAGGCCACAGGATTAATTTAATAGATGTCCTTGAGCCCTCGCACACAGCATAGTAAAGGCATGCTTTGTTGCCAAATCAATAGTTCAGCCATTAACTTTTACCAAATATGGCACCATGCAGAGCTATACTTACATGCTGTTACATTAGCATGTGTAGCCACTGAAGCTGTCTAATCTCTTGGGCTTCTTGAATGTAAATGCACTTAGAACTTTATTCTTGTCTGGCTATTAGTGGTTGAAGCAGTTTAAGGCCCGAGGGGACGTTCTCAGAAGATGTTTCATCGTTGCTTTTTATTAATGTCACACTTATGCCCAGTAGACATGGACCCCCAGCTGTTTTGGAATGCCCACACACTCTCTCAGACACACATACACAAGCACAGAGTGGTGCATCGTGTGTTTGTCCATGTAAGCTATAGGGGAAACATGCTATTTCCGCTGTAAGGGGGATCTATTGCCACAGGGTCAGAGCTCAAAGTTCAAAGGCTAGGAGGTCACACAGTTGCACCATCTGGCCTACAGAACCTTAAAATATCTGGAGCTCCCTCCATGTGCAACACTTAGGTTAATAGAATTACATTTCAATCCATGTTGTTGTATTTATGCAAAGTCTTGTGAAAACCTGTGACTGCCGAGACTTGCATGTATGTGAGCGTTCATGTGCATCTTACACTGATTTGCTTGTGCTGTTCTAACTTTATTATCATCTGAGTGCCGCTGCTCTTCTCTTGTTTAATTTATTTTACTTTCTATAATGAAGACCATGTAGAAACACAACACACCCAGTTGGTCATTCCAGCCAGGACAGATATGGTCCACTGTCTCCCGCTGTTATATAATTAATAAGGACTATGTGGTTAGGATCACAGACATTCTCACCTGACTAATGTGCTTGGGATCACAGAACAAGTATTTACCTCCCGGGGACTATGTAAAAACACCAATGTGGACCCACATGGTGTAAGATATCACACATGGCCTTTTCTTATCACTTGAAGAAACAGTGTCAGAAGTTATTTGCAGAGGCCTACGTGGGTTCATTTCAACCAAATGAAACAGCATCAGACATAGCACCACACACACAGAAACAGCCACAACATAAATAGCATCCTTGCAGTAAAAAGCCTCACAAGTGTAAAATGACAGATTAGGTTTCCTGTTGTACAAATGGGGATTCTGTGGATCAGTCGTCAGTCACGTTGTTCCTAAAGCGAATATATGAACTAGTTAAAGAGGACTTAATAAACAGGGGTTTTATTTAGTGTGACGGTGGGACCATAATACAGCTGGCCTTACTGCAGTCATTACCATCATCATCATCGCTGAAAGAATAAAAGAGAGGTCAGGGGAAGGATGTGGGGGCAGAAAGAGAGGACAAAGAGAAGAAAGAGCTTAAAGAAAGAAAAAAAGAGAGTTGGTGTAACAATCTGTGAGTCAAATGTGGGAGAATAGTATCACAGCTCGATCTACCGTGTAACCTTCAGTTGACTTTTGTTTGAAATTAGGATGTAAATAGGAAAAGCTTTGTGGAAGCCAAAGTCACGTGTTTATTGTTATCAGCCAGAATGACGAAAGTGGTTGTTGTCTGTAGTTCTGGATCGTGGGGTGCAATAGTGAAGTAACTGTCCTGCATGCAAATGTGCACAGATGGCTAGGTGATATGAACTGCACCATAGGCTGAAAAGCTTTCAAATTGTGGGAAAAAAGGTTCTCTGTGTGTGTGTGTGTGTGTGTGTGTGTGTGTATGTTTCTATATGACGCATTTACAACAAACCTACTAAATCATCTACAGCTCCATTTGTTCTATCGCCTTGCTACTCCTGTCAAGTCAGGATAAACTCTTCTTATATTCTATACAAACCAGATCAGCGGCCACTCAATGTATTCATCTTTCTATTTTTCACTCGCTACGCTTTTCTGTTTTCTCCATCTGTCTGCAGCAGGGTGGAGTTTTCTCCCTGCTTCCTTGCTCGGAGAGAGCTTGTTAAATGGCTGTTGTTGGACAAAGTAGCTCTTTCCATTACATGAGTGTTTTCAGCACCAGTGCGCTAAAGGAGGGGCGTCTGTGTGTATGAGAGCGTGCAGGGCTGATTTCGGTGAATGTTACTGTATGCATTGATATGTGTTTTTTCTGTCCATGTACGGTACCAGCCAAGAGTTTAGACACACTTTCTTAGTCATTCTCTGTCTCATTGAATGTGGAGGTGTGTCCTTCTCATCCACTGTTATTGGAAACAAGACTCTCTCTTAAGTAAAGCAAAGAGTTTTATTTCTTGAAATAGGAGCTTGTACAAACTGTAAGACACGGAGTAGGTGTGTGATAGAGCCTAACCTTACAGGACTGTTGTCACTCTCTCAAACTCTACTATAAAATTCAGTGGCCCACCTCCCGCATACAGGCTGTTGTGATAGACCTCCCACATACGCACACACAACAGGGGCAGAGTTAGACCAATGCAAGCCACTGAGCTGCAAGCAATAGCAGTAACTCTCCTGATCCGGCCAGACAGCAAGCTATTCAGGAGTGGGAGGAGGAGAGGGAACAGTAGCCAGAACCAACTACCCCAACTCTTGCTGTAATCCCTCATTTCCCACCCTGGGGGCTCCTCATCAGGCCTTTTCCCAGCTTAGTTTGGAACCATACCGTCGTCCACTGCTCACACAGGTAGGGGATCCTCCTCCTGTGGAGGCGTTTCTGTCATTTCCTTTGAAAAAGCTTTGACTTCCTCTGAGATGACTTTTTGAGGTGTTTTAGTTGAGGCGTTTAGGATGTAAAAGCGGCTGAGCTGTGTGACTGCTGTGATCATCCTAATTGCGTGAGTCACATTAGGCTACAGGGCAAGTGATTATAAAGGTGCTGAAATAGACAAAGTGAGGGGAGCTCTTCTTTCACGACTTATGTCTATGTTTATCAGCATGAGTGATGCATTAAAAGTGTGTTTATGTGCTCATGTGGGCAGGAATTCACGGACAGTCCCTAACTCGATACTTGGGCAGTTTCATGAGCTGTATAAATTTGTCATGGTGACTTAATTTGGAGCCTCCTGTCTCAGCAGCTAACTTGTGAGTGGAGACAACATTGACATTAGTGGAGAGTTCATCAGCTTCCAAAAATCTGAACCGTCATCATAATTGATCTCTTTTGGATATTGTGTGTGTTGAATGTGATCTTTATGACAGCTACCTTGCATACTGATAAACTGAGCCGGCCAGACTACAATTACTAACATTGGAGATACAGTGTTCGAATGGCATGCCGTACAGCATCGAGACATTATCAGACTAGACATGCTGGAAGCGGCCATAGCCTTTTTTCCCCCCACTAGTGGTCCACCAATGCACCACTCAAATAAACTCTCTAATGGGTTAGTAGTAGACAACATAAACTGGAATTTTCTGTGACCAAGAACCACAAGAGTTGTTTCCACCAGTAGCCTGACAGTGCAATCGTTACAGTGCGCCATACCCTTGGCACGTTGCCTCAAGCCAGCCAAGGAGACCTTGCAGTACCCGGTTTGTGTACGCCCAACAAGCTCCATTACAGAGCCCTGTATTCACTGAAGCGGAGATGGAGATATCTATATGTTACAGAGACACAGACCGCTTCTTTGTGTAACTCCTTTCCCAGCTATCTGATTTGCTTACTGGGACATGGCTAATCATGAGTTATGAGGTTTTCTTTTTCTTTTTTGCCCTTCCAAAGGATGCTTAACCGCTCAAACTGTTACTAAATGATGTGGAAGATGTGAGATGGCTGAGACATTACACCTTAAAAGAAATATATTATATTTTGATAACCTTTGTTCACATGAGAATATTGGCAAATTGGTGCATTGTACTGGCTGCATGACAGAATGAGAGAGTGTTTGTGTTTCAGCCTTTTCAGTTAAACTCCCTGATGTTGAGCTTTTGTTTTGCTTTGGGTTTCAGAGGCCAGGAAAAGCCTTCAGGTCTCCCTTACACAGTGAGGCTGATTTTCCAGTGATGACTAAATTCTTCTGATTGAGGCACCCCACTTCCTCTTTACTGGACTTGGGTGTGGCTATGTGTTAATGTGTATGTTCACGTGTGTACAGTATAAGTGCAATATTTGTGCATGCGCATTTGGGTTCAGTGGACACAAACGACACTGCAGCACTCTATCAGAGGTAATAAGTTAACAGTGGATTAAAAGTCTGTGATGTCCATCTGTCGTACTTTTTCTGCATCAGCTTATCCTGTTCACAGTTGCACAGCTTATGAGCAAATCAAATCAGAAACTGGTTCATCGTCTATTGTGCCAGTATTTCTCAGGTGGCACAGATTAGTCCAATTGGCTTGAGAAAGCGCAAGGCAGGCTCTTGTGATTTCATCGTTTTTTCCGAAGCGCATGCCACAGACCCTGCTCATTTCCTGAAGCTGGTAGAATAGGTGGATAGGAGCCAGTGTTTAATTTAACTGCAGCTGTTTTGGCAATGGCCACACAATGTCCCCATACCCCTGCTTCTCTCTCTCTCTGATAGTTCCTCACTTTTTGCTCCTTATTCATTGATGAAAACAATGTGCTTATATTTAGAAGATTTACACACTGATTTCTGTATTGGCCTATGCACCATTGCTCTAAGAATAGTTTGGTGGTTGAAAATGAAATGGGGAGGGGAAGTTAAATAGCGGTTGAATGTTGCATTTGGTTTAATCTAATGAGCCTCTTTTGAACTTCTTTTTCCAGAAGTCATCCATACCGAAGGACCCCTGGACGGCAGCCTCTACGCCAAAGTGCGCAAAAAGGAGTCAGTTGAAGGAACAATCACAGCGAATGGCCTTCCACCCACTGCTGTTGAACACGCACTGCCTGCAGTTGACCATGCCTTGTCAGTGAGCAGTGACTCAGGAAACTCTACTGCCTCCATCAAAACTGACCGAACTGATGAACCGGCAGCAGCCCCTCATGCTTCCACAGTGAGCCAGCCACATGTTCCTGTAGGTGAGGAGTTACCCTCAGTCCATCACCAGGTCCCAGCTGCCCAGCAACACATAAGTCCCCAAGAGAAACAGGAGCTGGAGCAGCTCCTGAGTGGCTTGGAGGGGCCCATGCACCGACAGGGCTACCTGTCCTCCCCGGCTTCTGCTGTTGGAGGGATGCTTCACCTGGTGCCTGCTCAGGTCCACGTCAATGGCCACGGTAGCATGGACCGTGAAACAGACATTTTAGATGACGAGCTGCCTATCAGTCAAGAGGGCAACAGTGTGGACAGTCTAGGGACGTTCTCCTCCACGGATGGTCGGGCCACACCAGCTGATCTTTATTACCAGTCTGAGTCAGTTATTAATGGACAGGATCATGTACCGTATCTGGAGCGCAACGTTCCAGAAAAGCCCCTGGAAAACATCCAGCAACAGATTTGCATATCCAACAAACCTGCCACTTTGACCCAAAGTGATTCAGCCCCGTCCTCGGTTAATTACATGGCTACACAGAATGGAAATCTACACCGCTCCCAGTCGTATGGTGCAGAACCAAAGTCTATGCCACCAGCTCCCGCCCGCACCACCAGTAGCAGGGAGGCCGTCCAGAGAGGTCTCAATGTTTGGCAGCAGTTTGGTGTACCTGAGGAGCCAGTAACTGAGGGACTCACGTTTAGTCCACCTACTTCAGTAATGCCAAGTCACCAAAGCCTCCCTCAGTTCCCTCATCGCCAGAGCGCCTCCCAGCAAGAGATTGAGCAATCTATTGAAACCCTTAATCTCCTCATGTTGGACCTGGAACCAGGCCGTTTGCCGGTGCCTAAGTCTCAAAGTGCTCCACTGAGAGAAAACAGTGTTGTAGTGACCACACAGCCGTCCTTCTCCCAAAGCCAAACCAGACCTTCCTATCAGGCCGATGCCGCTATTCACACCCACTTGGCTGGCCCCATGTCCAGCTTGGCCAGCCACACGTTACCTGCTCAGATGTCACCTGGGAAGCCTATTACACCAGACCTTGCACCTGCTCAAGGATCTCTGAGTCACACATCTGAAATAGCTGGAGCCAGTCCTTCCTCACAAATCTCCCCTCCTGTATCTGGCCACTTCCAGCTCAAGCCCGTCAACACCTACCCACCAAACACATTGTCTGCATCTGCGGAGGTCTCTGAGCCCCAAAGATGCCCTAGTGCTGCCTCAGCATCACCCCAGCCAAGAGACAGTGAGCCTGATGAAGTCTTCAACGTTGAAGGTCTGGTTGCGCAAAGAGTGGCTGGTAAGATTTAACATTAACTTATTTCATCCTTATACTCTCCATTTGTATATCTTAGGAGAAAACCTTTTAATTAAAAAAAATACTTGTTTCCAGCATCTGGTTCTATCTTTAAAAGGTATCTCACACATTTCTATAGCATATGGTGATGCAATACCAACCTTAAAATCCTATGTTTCCGCAGACTACACTGTGCTTGACCTTCAATGCATCCAATTGAGAACAAATATAAGAGTGGAGTAGCACAGTCAGTGGAAATATTGGATTTAAACATTGGTTTTGCCTCTGACAACCCTTTTATCATTGTCAGCAAACTGAGACAGACTTCTTCGAGATTACAACAAAAAAAAAACTGAAAATACAACCTGTACTGTAGCTGGAAAACAGGCTAAAATGTTTTTATTCTAAGGTTTGAACTATAAACACTGTGACTGAATCACTGAGTAACATGCACTCAGATCAGAGATGTGACTACCTGACATCTTTACTTTACCTTTACTTACAGAAAAAGGAAGCCTCAATGCTTACATTCATGAAACACAATGATAAGGACATATAAAGTATGTCCAAATTTTAAATATAGTTGAATGAATCAATTTCTGTGACCTGGTTGGTTCTTGGCATTAAGCTTTGTACTCTGATGTTGGGCTGGCCTTATGTTATAGTCCTTCCATTGTCTATACAGGTCCAAATTTATTTCCCATGAGGCTTTGTGCAAAATCGAATCTTGATTGTAGCCTTCCACTATAGCTTCTCCCAAGAGGCACCCAAAAACTACTCCATTTCCTTCATTCAGCAGCGCCAAGTTACCCTGCAGCTAAATGAAAATATTGTTCATTTTGGAAATTATTATTCACTGTATTGGATGTGTGTAATGTTTGTTTTTGTGGCAGCAAATGTGCAGAACAGAACATGTACTGAAGAGTAATATTGATGCCATTGGTCCTGCACTGAACACACATCTCTCCTGGAAAACATTGCTCTGTCCTTATCTCATTTCCTGAATGTCACCTCATCAGTCCCTATCACTCAGCCTCAAACAGGAAGTGTTCTCTTCAGCCTGGCAGGTTGACTGTCCCTAGATAAGCACATCAGACATCCTGCACAGCAGCAAGAAATGGAACAAAGTCAACATAAAGGAGTGTGATAGCTAAGCCTTCAGATAACAAACAACAGAAAGAGGTTTTCTAGAATCAACAGTATGGTTTATTTAACTTTACTGCCATTTAAATGTAGAACAATGGTTATAAAATGCTAATTTAACACTACCAGGAGCAGTTAAATGACTCACCTCTGACTGCTTTCTACTTCATGTATCATGGAAATCCTAATTTTCTCATGACGTGTGTTTGGAGACCATAACAACAAAACAGTTTCACTTGTAGCATCCACATCAGCATTCACAGGTTGATGTCCAAACTTCTATAATAGGAATGAGCATCTTTTATATATATTTGTAGAAAATATGTGTCAGTTACCTTCTTGTTTCTTATTCTTGTCATAGGCGGGACATCATCTTCTGTCTGCTTGATTTCCTTTTCCTGTTAGTTTTTCCCATCATCGTTCTTCTTCTCCTCTCATCATTCATCTGTTTTTCCCAGAATACTCGGCTCGTGTCCAAAGTGTCATCCCCAGCATGACCTCTTCTCAGTCTGAGCACCGCCGTTCTCACTCCCTCTCGGGTTGGTTCTCCCATCCTGTCAGAAGGAACACTTGAAAAAAAAAAAAAAAGTGTTCCTTCAATCCAAGTTCAAGTCTGTACCTGCTTAATCTCTGAGTGCGGTGGTCTTTGGTTTGCATTTAATCATTTTGCATTTCTAATCTTTGACTCCCCCATTTCTAGCTGCTGGTGTGTGTCTTTTTGTCCAGTTCCTCTTTTCCTCTTTCATACATTTTCAAAGCCTCATTATCTTCAAACTAACCATCTAATAATCTCTCTTTGCATACATTACAGCACTCCTATTTGCTGTTTGTTCTATGCTGCAGTTTCCTATCTCAAAGTTAGGGAATTACCCCAGCACAAAAAACAAAAAAAAAAACAAAAACCCAATTGGATAATGTTTAAGTTTCACAAGAACAGGACAGAGGAAGCACAAAGGAGGCTCTGTCCCTTGCCAGGAGAGTGCATGTCACAAGATCCGTTTTGCCAAACCTGGGGAACAATACCAAGGCTAGGATACACTGGCCTCATTCAAAGCTGCTTTTTTCACTCGCACTATTTTGAAGATTTATAAAGCCAGACAAAGGACACCAAATCTAGGAGAGAGACCACAGTCCTAGTTGGAAACATCACTAAAGCTAGATGCATCCACTGGGAGACAGCGACCACAATGCAGACAGGATAGTCCTGTGTAGGGCCGTAGGGTGTCAGGGGCCGGTCTGGCTTCTTTACCGCAGACAGTAATATCCTTTTTAGTGATGCAACACTACGTTAATGTAAAATGCTACACAGTAGATCTCGGATTAGTTGGAATTAAGCTCTGATGATGTCACATGTGAAATCATCATGACATGTCTACACTACTTTTTAGAGCATTTTAAATAAATGACTCATAATTTGAACTGCTTCTTCGTACTATTACCTGAGATAACCCCTCTCAGATGCTGTTTCACCTCCCCTAAAAAGAAAAGAAAAAACCCAAAGGATCACCTATATCAAGTTTATGTTTTTTGAATCAACTTCATGCTTATTCCACATGATAACTGGATTTTAAATAGCTGAGAAATGGGAGAAGAGAGAGAAAGAAAAAAAGTCAGTCCTGGAGCTCTCCAGCCGTCTCAGCTGGAAGCCATTAGCTGTCGCTGGGGCAACAGGGCAGTGTTTGACAGTGCTCTGCTGTAGAGCAGTGCATCGTGGGTACATCTGTTTCTCAGTTTCCAGGCTCGGTGTGATGGTGGGTGTGTTTCTGTTGGGGGATGCAGACTACATGCTTTTCAGATCTGTCAGTTCCAAGATTTTTTAACCAACACCCTGCAACACAAAGCTAAATAAATCAAGCCTCCTAACTTGTTTATCATTGATTCCTTTCAATTCAATATTTTGACACAATTGGAAGATTACACAGTTTTTAAATGGAGAAAACATATAGAAAATCTATTTTAAGACCTTGGAGGTTTTACTTACTTTGCTGGAATGGCAGCTAACTTCATTCCTAACTATTTAAGTCTGACATTTTCACAGCTGCTATCACTAAATGATCCCCACAGACACTTGGCTAGGATTTTGCCCCTCACTTCAAAGTGAATAAGCTAAGGGGACATTAATATTTTCAACGTTTCCATAACAGTCAGACCCAAAGGGTGTGTTTTTCCATGTATGTAAATGTCAAAAGCCTTCAGTCACTATCAGGTCAGGTGTTAAAGTTTGTCTGTTAGATTATTTCTCCTAAATATTGCTAAATATAGGTCTGTTTTTCTAAGTTTGAGAGAATAAATGCCATTGTTGTTGTAGAAGTTGTAGTTGTCAGTTCAAGAAAACGAGAAGATTTAAACCTAACAGATGGGAAATCTCTACATCAATCAACTAAGCACTATTTCACTGATAAAGTTGATCGATCCAAAAAAGATAATGTAGTAAGTAGATCTTGACTTTTAATTATTCAGTCACAAAACCTCCATATTATACATGCAAGCATTACGGTGATAAAGTTAAACACTTTGGGTAAAAACACATAAATCATAATCCCCAATGTTTAACGCTTGTTACTTAAGTTTATTGTATTTTCCCCTTTTTTTTCTCCCATTAACATTCATCCTGTGCCAAAGCACGGGGCAGCCAGTGATAGTGCTTCACATTGGCAGAGCTGGTTTTAGACCCGCCAGTCAATGGCATTGCATATTAGCTTAAAACTCTTAACTCAAATCCTGTTTGTTTAATGCTGGTAGCTTTCTCTCCCTCTCTCTCTCATTCTCACAGTTCAAACCAGATTAACTAAAATGAGCTTATTGGTTGCTTTGAGGTTCAGCCAGAACCAGCCACATTGACGCATTGGATAACTAAAATACAGTTTGCACCAGTGTCACTATCAGCAAGTCTTGATAATGCCTGCAAGAGAACATATTTCTCCCTGTATTCCAAAAAGTAGTTTCATATTATAGTTTCCAAGGTCATATTCTATTTTCTCCACAGTTTGAAATTCTTGAAAGAGTTTGTGTGTTTGTGTGTGTGTGTGTTTGTGTGTTGGATTGCGGATATCATTCATGGAGAAGCTACATTTGAGGATTTGTTTTTGGGCTGCAGTTTGATCAGCAGCTAACCTTGCATTAACCTTGTGTGTGCATGTTAAATAAATTTGGAAGTTTGAACAACCACAGCCTCCTGCAAACGCTTTGCAGTGTTTGATTGTCTGTCAAATGCACTCGATGACCTGTGTGGTGAACATTCACAATGGCTGACAACCATTAATCTCTGGTGACAGTGATGGAATTGGCGGAGCAGCATTGATCAGCCCTTACTGAATTTTAACACTCACTTGCACATCATCAGGTGTCCAGGCCCGTACAATATCCTTGGATGAGCCTGCAACTCTGCCCCGCCGTCGCATCACCAGTGATGGCCAGTACCAGAACGGTCCTGATGATGGTTCCTCTCCTGATGGCCCAGTTCGCTCCCCCATTCGCTGTGTTTCTCCTGAGTTTGTCAATGCCATAGCGTTGAACCCTGGAGGACGACCCAAGGAGGTAGAAAGCGTATATTTGGGAACATGAATATGGTGTGGGTGTGTCTGTTTTTATGCTTGTGGTCTGTTTTCGTTCTCTCTGCAAAGTGTTTTTTTTCATCTCATTGTTCCCCTCTCCAGAGACACATGCACAGCTACAGGGAAGCCTTCGAGGAGATGGATAGTGGGCCTGCCATCAGTCCCACACCCATAGTTGGTGGTGAGGTGTTTCCCCAAACCCCTGCATTCCCCATCTCGCCGCAAACCCCTTACTTCAACCTGTGTAAGTTTCCCCTCTGGCTGACAGAAGGCACTGTGGAGCTCAGGCATATTTAGATATTCAAAATGATGAAGAGATCTAAAGAATTTCAGATCCTAATTTAGGGTTTTATTTGACAACAGAGAGTTATTCTTGTTCTTGAGATTTGTGTCATGTAGTATGGCACGTTATCCTTGGAAACTAAAAGTTACTCCAAACATTACAACCTCATATTGATTTACATTTTTTTCATTAAGGGCTTTCCTGCTTCTTGAAATGCCATCCAGATGTTTCTGGTGGTGAAAGTACATTTTTTATCAAGATGGGAAACACCATTAATTTGTATGTGAACATAAATGGTTGTAACTGTCTAAAGAACTAAACAACAGCCCACTCAATATCAAAATATATTTGAGTAGCTTCACTTAACATTTCATTGTTAAAAAAATATTTGTTTAGCAGTGTTTACTTTCTGGTTTCTTAATATAAGTGGGACAAAATAAATGGAAATTAAATAGTGACAGTGATGAAAACCCGCTGTAGGAAAAGTGAGTTTCATTCATTCACTCATACTTTATTGAATTTCTCTCTTTATTTACTTCCTTTTGTACCTCAAAAATATTCCCACTATTACCTCATCCCATTTTCATTCAGGCTGTAAATGGGCTGCCTTTCCAATGTCCAGTGTACGAGTGGGAAGTTGCAGCATGCTGGCCTTGTATTGGCTCATTAAAATGCCTCAGTGGTCACGTCTTGTGAAGAGTGAATCTAACTTTTCTCACAAGAATGTCTGTAGTCATCATTCACTGGACACAAAATACAAAAAAAAGAGAAAAAAGGGAATGAGGGACAGGCAAAGGCCAAGTCAGTCTGGTGATGTCCAGAATTCAAATCTGTCATGTTCTCCTGCCTTTCCTATTCAGACATAAGTTGATCTTACAGGAAAAACTATTACCCTACAAGTCGAGAAGATACACTGTAGATAAACAGACCAACGAACATATACACAGCTGAGGATGAGTAACACACCCTCATCTGCCCATTCTTCCCACCCCCACCCCTCTCAGTCTCACATACACCCCACACTGAGTTACACAAGAGTTACGTATTAGGTAACACGTCACTTGCCAAGTCTACTAATTACCTCATCCAGTCCTCTTGCCTATCTCCCCCAGAGCACACCCATAAAAGTTAGTCATAAAACCCCTCGCTCTGTGGCGTAATGTCCCTCCTTCCCCTCAGAGTGGGAACATTGCATTACACGCTGATACTGAGCAGTAACATTGTCTGAGATATAAGTATGTTAAATCTTTAACAGATTGTTGAGATAAAACTGATGCGGTTCAGATATGCAGTGGTGGGAGAAAAAAAGTTTTATTGTTTGTGTTCTTAAAGTTTTAATGGACCACAAGGCGTGATTTTTTTTTGTCTCTCAGATGAGCAGAAACTGTAGTCAACAGGTGTCATCAGTTAACTAAGAACAGTTTTGCAGTTACTGGCAAAACTTGTTGAAGGTGCATGGTTAGTTAATTGGTCAGTGCACATGACACCAGATTTATTTCCCAGTACGTCGTCATTTGAGCAGTGTCCACGAATCACATTCCCTAAGCGTCCACTTAAGCTGCCCTACACACAATCCACATTTAGATGTGGGGCATCTAGGCTGCAAGTACAAAGAATTGATTGGGATTCTTTGGTAAGTGGGCGATGCATGTCTCTCTCGCGGAGTTCCACTGTCCCACAAAGTCAGCCATATTGATCCCCTCCCTCCCATCCCTCTTCCCCTCCCATCCCTCTTCCCATCCCCTTCCCTCCTCTCTGTCCGAGTGACCCTTTACCCATTACTTATCACAGTCCTGCACCGCTTTGGCATGAGAGCAACACGAGAGCAGCACGGGCAAAACAAAATGCAACATAATAAAGGATAAAAAACACACACACAAATGGGAACTAAGAAATTAAAAATCTCAACACATATAGACACAAACACACATCCATACAACCATACACACATGAAGCACACAGACATGCATTTATTTCAGACTTCCATGCTTTCAGCTGCTGATGCTGCTCTCTGAGTCGCTGATGTCATTTGTAGTTGGGTTTTTGTTGCTGCCCTGTTCACCGCAACCACCACCGCGCCTGCCATTTATGCCTTGTCCTTTTTTTATATAATTATGCTAGCAATATGCATTTGTTATCAGTTTTATCAATTTTTTTTTTCATACACATTATTATTTGTGTTTACACTGGAGAAGAAAGAAAGGAGTGGTTGGCACCGTAAAGGAAGTAATAAAACCCTCTACTCCTCATCTTTCTCTCCAGTGTTATTGTAGCAGAGATTGTGTCAAAGTTCCTGCTTTTTCATTGGCAGTAGAGGCAACATTTCATTAAAATAAATACTATTTGTTACCATTGCTTAAAATATGAAGAATGTAAAAATGAATGCAGGCTTCAGAGTCTATAAAACAATTGAAGAAATGCTAGTTCCCTGTCATATGACAAGCTCTCAGGCAAACCAAGAAGTCTTTGATGAGTTCAGTTTGACCCAGCTCTGCTTTGATGTCAAAGCATGTTTGACACACACCTTATTCTGCTGCTGGTAGAGTGAGGTGGTGTCACAGCCAGAAGTTCACATGCATGTTTTGCTGCTCCATCAGAGCATGAGGAATGGAAACACCCTTTGAAAATGTTGCTCCTGTGTCTCCTGTTTTTTGTGCCTTGACAGCTCTTTACCTGTTAGTATGAGCAGTTAACTTTATATTGATTACAGTAGATTACAATTAAAAAAACACAACAGACCATATGGAAATTAAATACAATATGAAATTAAGCTTTTTAGTTATAGACTGTTTTATACACTGTGGCACAAGTCTCTCCTCTACTTTTCCTTTTTGTCAAAATAATGATAAATAACTGTCAGAATGTGTCAGTGATATTATAGAAACATTTGTATTGTGAAAGTAAGGAGAATATGTTTGTGCCCAGGGAGCAGAGAACAGGTAGCAGCTGTCAAGATGGCTGTAATGTATGATATTGTCTGGTGATAACTGTCTATTTTTCTTCAGGTCGGTCCCCTCCTGGTCTTGCCAAGACTCCACTGTCAGCCCTGGGTTTAAAACCCCACAACCCAGCAGAGATCCTCCTTAATCAAACTGGCACAGGTTGGTTTCAACATTCATTTTATTAGAATTACAACTTATGGTAGCATATCTGGAAACTAAAATATGGAAATGATGATGTGATTCAGGTAAAGGGTTTCTTTCTAAAATGTAAAACAAGCTTATATTTTGAATTAAGAAAAGCTGAAAAACATTTTTATGGTTAAAAAACCAGAGTGGACACCTGACTTAGATTAATCTTTAAACCATTATACCTAGCAGCTAGTGCACCAAAACAACACGTTAAGCTTCTCAACCTTTACTCTTTCTCAAAATAGACACTCTCTCTGTGTGTGTACTGTTGAACGCTACATGGGAAAACATAACGTCCAGTATTAAGAATTGAGTTCTCTTGACATCCCCTGTCATACACGCACTCTAGATGAACGCCAAATAAAAAATATAAGCACAGGAAAAAAAAAAAAACTTTCCAACTCCCTTGCTGTACCTCTTTTACAATCCTGTGTTTTTCTGGATTATCCCCAATGATGCTCCACAGATGATGAGAGCAGTGAGGGAGAGGAAGGTAAGAGTGATGCTGTAATGCCACAGATCATCATCAATATTCATGTTTTTAACTTCATTCAACTGTTGTTTAGTTGTAGTCCACCTACATAACATCCGTGGCCAAACCATTTCCACAACCACTCCCACAGCTGAATTTGTGCTGCACCTATTTTCACAGTTTTCATTCTTTTTCTTTGTGTGTTTTATCACCTGTGTTGACTATGATGACACACCCCACCATGTAATACGCATAAGGAACCAGTGGATGTCACACACAACATATAGCTGTTATAAATGCGTGGCTCATAGAAAAACCTTTCTCTCATATGCAGCACCAAGAAGCTATGTGGAGTCTATTGCGAGGTCGGCAGTGCCAGTTGGAGAGGCACCCACGTCAACTCAGAGTCTTAGCCCACCAGGAGAGACTACAGGCCAGCAGAGAAGTCCAAGTCCCTCCTCCCATGCCCTGAACCCACCTTTGTCAAGCAGCAGCCCCATCCTGAGCTCACAGGGGTAAGAAATAGCATGTTTACATTTCAGTTCAAAGCCACATCTTAAGAATTAAATAAAAATAATGGTTATAAATTGGTTTTGAATATGCAGAATTATGCATCCAAACTGTTTGATCTGTGTTTCCTACAATATCTTCAAAAGGAAAACTTTGCACAAAAACTTTACAGATGGTTAACACATGTTTCTCAATTCTCTTCCAGTGATCAACCCTTAGCAGAGAGCAGCGTTAGCACTCCGTCCCAACCCACTACTGATTCAGGCTTCCGCTCCCAGGCTACAGAAAGTGCCTACCCGACTCCCACTCCTACCCCTTCATATCAAGCCTCGAATACCCCCACTTCGTCCTACCTGGATTCCAGTTCTCCAGCCTCTTCCTACGTTGGCACTGCTACACCTACACTGTCCTATCTTGGCCCCAACACCCCAAACACCGTACTAGGGAGCTATGTGGCCTCAGATTCTGGCCTGCCCAGCTCAGAACTGTCCCAGACCACACTCAGCCGTGGTAGTCCCCATGCACAGTACCCGATGAACATCCTTGGTTCCACTCACAATCCCGTCCTTCAGCAGCGCCCTACTGCTTATCAGGATGTTGCCACCATTGTCCAGCATATACCACCAGCTAATGGCTATGAGGTGGGTATGCCAGGTCTCACCGGCGGTCTCACCGGCAGTCCCATCCTCGGTCATCGTCTGTCTCAGGGAGCTCAGAGTAGCCCAGTCCTCAGCAGACAGACCTCTTTGGGACAAGGGTCTCAGCGAAGCCCGGTCCTCAGCAGACAGCCGTCCCTGGGCCAGCCATTGCAGAGCAGCCCCCAGCTCAACAGACAGCCACCCATCACATATCCCCAAGGGAGTCCAGTGTTGGGCCGCCACCCATCGGTTTCGCAGGTGTCCCAGAGAAGTCCCAGTTTGGACCGGCACCCGATGCACAGCGGTTACACCACTCCGGATGAGAGGCACGGGAACCTGTCCCGACAAAGCAGCTCCTCGGGTTACCAGGGACCACCAACACCTTCCTTTCCCATCTCGCCTGCAGGGTACCAGGATGGGGGGACGATGGGAATGGGTGGTGGATTCCGGCAGGGTAGTCCAGCCCCTGGATTTCAGCCACAGCTTCCAGAGAAGAGGCGTATGTCAAGTGGCGATAGACCAAACGGAGCACTGTCGTATGGCTCGCTCAATGGGAAGACTATTTCCCCAGTGAGTGGAGGAAGCAATCCAGGCTACTTCCATACCCTCTCCGACTTCTCCAGGTTCAACATGACCGGTAAGGACATATATTCTCTGGAGTTACTTGATAACAGATTTTTCCTTCTCTTTATGTTTGTTTCTCAACCTTTCTGAAACACCCTAACCCAGATGCTGAGCGAGCTGTAGAGCTGTAAAGTGGCTTACAGCCCAGCGTGTTGGCAACTACCTCTCTGCTTGTACTGTCCCTTCTACATAGGACACCATTGAATATGGTGGCAAGGGCTGACAAGGCTTTTCTTGTTCAGGGATTAACCTTAGTGTAACTTTATCATGGCATTTTGGATTCTTGCTTGTTGCCAGAATTTGATGGTCCCTCACAATTTTCCAACTCAGTTTACCAATTTTCTCTCTATTTTCTCTCTCTCTCATCTCTTTTTCAAAAGGATTTTGATGCCATTTGATATGTACATTCAGAAATGTTATGCTTCGCCTTAGCCAGAATACTTGAGGGAACCAAAACAAAAATAGACAAAAAACAGTTTAGACGTTTTAGAAATTAGTTTTTTGGCTTTCTGCAAGTTTTTTGGAGTGCTGGCTTTTTCCACTTTCTGCATGATTTGACTGGCAGACCAAATGTAAATACCAATACGCAATATGCCTCCCTCCATTCGTCAGTAATATAAAATAATGATGAGTGTATTAGAGGTTTTGGGTGTATCTTAAATTACATGTGTATGGTCTATTAATGCACTGCTTATCCATTTTATAGTTGCTTTTTTTTGCTTTTCATTCACACTGACATATTTTTGTGATGTTAAAATTAATTTGGTTTCTTTACAGATGGAAGTCCGGAGAGCAGGCTGAATGTCAAGTTTGTCCAAGACACGTCCAAATTCTGGTACAAACCAGACATTTCCAGGGAGCAAGGTAAGATCCCACAAACATGGGGATTGTGTTTTTTTCACTGTGTGCTGTAATGTTTATACAATTCCATAAAAGGAATAGTCCACCAGACACGTATGTTTTGAAAATCAAAGACTCAACTCCCCCAGGCTTGTAAGGTGACTGGAAACTTTGTAGCTTGCAACTACATGCTTGATTACCTCAGTTGTGAGCAACAGAAATAAAGAAATCAATAACCTTGATAGGAACAAGCAGAAGGTCTTTGTTAAGCAATATTTTGGCAAAACTAACTACTCACTACTTCTTTGAATTTGGCTAGAATGATTAAAGTCCTGTGATTCAACCCTTAATGCTTTTGTTTAATCTGAAGTCATTGTTTTGAATTTTCCACACTGATGCCTGGGGATCCTCATCACTTATTTTTTTTTATTATAAATGCATGTAGACACATAATGACAACACACAATAATGAATATGCAGAGAGGAACCTGCGCAATGTACTGTACATGTACAAACAAAAACATTTCCGTACCTCTGTGTTTGGTTGTATGTTTTGGTTATGAGGTCAGTGGCTATTGGATGCCCCATCTGCATTTGCTCACAGTCCGTATTGGATTATATCATGTTAAACACAAGCATATGCTTCACTGCAATGACATCACGCATGCACACATGCCAACATGCACGCACACACACACACACACACGCTGTTTGTACTTAGTGCCACGCACTCTCAAAAGGAAAGCCACACCATATGTAGAGAATTAGGGAACATCTGCATGTATTGCTCATCTCATCCATCGTCCTTCCTTAAACTGTCACATGTGGCCAGACCGAGGCACTGAACTAAATAGTGAAGTAATGGATCTGAAGCTCTCCTCTTTGAACAATGGAGTGTCTGAAGCAAAGTGTCATGTTAAAAGTTGTAGATTTAATGATATACAGAATGAAAGCAATTTTTTAAACAAAGGTTCAGGACCTGTTTCACCTTAAGTGCAGTCAATCTTTACTTTTGACTTTTTGCTCCCCTATTTTTTTTTTAGTTCAACTTGGTCATTTTAATGTGCTTAAAATTCAGCCCGTGCAGTAAAATAAGTCTCTTTTCACATTCCTTCTCTTGTTTTTATTGCCTTAACATACCACTTCACTTGTTGATATTTCTCAAGTAATGTAATGCTGTGCAGTAAATGGTGTATTATGTGTCTCATCTTATTCGATATCATTGGATATTATTAAGTATATGTTTAAACTGTGACCTGCTAAATGACTACACAGCTCCAACTCCCATACGATACATCTAATAGTAATATTGATGCAGAATATTGGACACAATCCCTTACAAATACATATATAACACGACATGAGCTAATTGTGAATATCAGTATGCTAACGTGCTCACAATAACAATGCTAACATGTTGTGGCTTTTATTAGCAAGTGTAATGTTTTCCATCTTCGCCATCTTACTTTAATGTGCTTTCATGCCAACATTTGCTAATTAGCACATAACTAAAGTTATAGTTGAGGCTGATGGGAAAGGCATTAGTTTTTTGTGGGTATTTGGTCATAAACAAAGTATTGGGCTCATTTTAAATGGCCTGATGATGGCACTAGATGAAAAGTCTGTGGCATGAAATAACTGCTATGTCTACTGTGTTACAGCTATTGGCCTGCTGAGAGACAGGGAGCCTGGAGCCTTTGTAATTCGGGACAGTCACTCGTTCAGGGGGGCTTACGGCTTGGCTATGAAGGTGGCCTCTCCCCCGCCATCAGTGCATCAGAGCAAGAAAGGTACGGGACAGGGTGGTGGGTCATGTGATTAATGCAGCGGGTATTTATTCTGGCTACTCAGGTGTTATGTGTATTTTTTTTTTCTTTCTGTCTTTGTTTTGATTCAGATTTACCACTAATACCAAAGATATGAGGTGATGTCTACATGCTAATCAGCTGAGCTTTACCTAGACTTACTCACCCCCTCTCCCCTCCCCTCTTTCTTGCAGGTGACATCACCAATGAGCTGGTGAGACACTTCTTGATTGAGAGCAGCCCTAAAGGAGTGAAGCTGAAGGGTTGTCCCAACGAGCCTTACTTCGGTTAGTGAAGCCCTGCTGCCCTCTCTCCTCTCTGAAAAACACTCTCACATGATGCACACTGACAGCTTAGTAAAGCCAATATGAGTTTGGAGGAAAAGTCAAACATGAGTGTGAGATCTTTATTTATAATCAGAACCGCTGCTCTTCTCCTGCCTTTGTTTCTAGCTAAAGATCTGCATCCCTTTCCAAGTCCTGTGGCGTCTAATCCTACTGTAATTATACTGTAGTAGTTACTGAAATGATTTATCTCATGTTCTCCCTACTAATTACAAAGCTGTAAGACATGTGTGTGTGTGTGTTTGTGTGTGTGTGTGTGTGTATTGAGAGAGACACAGCTCCTCTGCCAAATATAAAATGGGGCAAGCTGACTTTTGTAAACTCTTCTTTCTTCTTCTTCTTCTTCTGCTCCTGTCTTCACCTCATCTCCTTTTTCAGTCCAGCTGCTGCTTGTATTTTACAGCTGCTTATTTGAGAAGAAGAAGAAGAAGAAGAAGATGAAATGAGTTTTCTCTGTTTTACTAATGGTTTTTTTCTCACCCACAAAACACGCTTAACCAAATACATTACTCTAAGAGGATGACTAACAGGGGGTAATGGGCTCCCTGACTGGAACAGGAACAGATGTGTCAGTTTTTGCTCATCACCATTTAACAATTAATATGTCTCAGATGCTTGTATATGATTTTTAAAAAAGTAAAATGAAATAGAAGATATCTATATTGTATGGTTGTTTTTACAATAATGTCAAATAATTCCATGTTTTCTTTGTGAAATATTTCTGACACTGGTGGACAGACACTTGGAGCTCACTCTTGGTGAAATTTGGATTCCAAAGAAGAAAATGTTAAAACGAGAAATGTTGAAGATGAATAAATGGCTGTTTCTGATTGTGTCTTGTGTTTGTTTGGCAGGCTGTCTCTCTGCTTTGGTCTACCAACATGCGATCACACCACTGGCCCTGCCCTGTAAACTACTCATCCCTACCACAGGTCTGTCTGTGCAGCCAAACATGTACTCAGTGAAGTCTGTTTAGCATTTTAACTGTTTCCTTATCAGTGAGGGAACCTGAAAATGTTAGTGAACAAGTGACTGACATTTATTTACATTTCAGTTTTCAATCAATGATTTCTCCAGTTGGCTTAACATTCATAAAGGAGTTACACATCAGTTTTACAGCTGAAACAATTCATCTACAACTATTTTGACAGACAATTACTGAAGCAGTTCAATAAGTGTTAAAACATTTTCTATAGTTACAGCTTCTCCATCATTAGATTTTGCCACTTTATAGCTTTGGTTTTAAATCTGTTTGTTGGACCAAATAAGTGATTTTGAAGACGTTGGGTTGTAGGGAACAGCTGATTAATCCGCATCCAAAAGAATTGGCAGATTAAATCAATAATAAAAATAATTCATAGTTACAGTCTTAAATATATTTTAAGTCCAGAATATTATTTAATTGCTGCACATTTTATTTTTTGTTATAGATCATCTGTTTTTGCTTGTTATGATTTATACCATTACCATTGTCATTGCAACTAAATGAAAACTGAAATTTAAGTAACAAAAACAATAACATGCCCTTTCTCTTGTTGTCTGTAGATCTTATTGAGGAGGTGCCAGAGGTGGCGACAACAAATCCACTGTCTGAACGACTGAAACAAGGAGCAGGTAAAAACATAGACACACTTTTAAAACACAGCCCTCTAAACTTCTAGACTCTAGGACATAAGTACTATTAATGTGCCCTGAATCATCCTATTCACATGACTGACAACATGACGTCCTTGTTATCCCAGTGCAGAGGGCCCCTGCTGATTCCCATGGTAAACCCTGTGCACTTATATTTGGAAACCTACATCTGGAATGTGCATCCTATGCGTTTGTTGTCTGTCTGCGTTTGTCGGTACTTGCAAAAATGAGGACAAATACAAAAATAGACCTTTGGAAAGTAATTCTTTTAGAAATGACTTTTAGATTTTGTCTCTTAACATTATCGTTCCGCTTCTCGTCAATAACAGGCAGAATGTTGTATGTGGAATGATTTGTATGGATCTGTTTCTTAAACTGTTTGACCCCAGCTTTATTCCAGAAAGCATGCTCTCTAATGAGAAGAAACTGAAGTTTTTGTGCATGAACAGGCAACCCTGTTTCCCTTAACAGTCATTAATAACATGCGGTACAAGATTCATTTTGGAAAGAATACAGTTTGTACAGTTTTCATGACAGTGAAATTTATGCTCCTTTTGTTATCTGACTGGGACATCTGCTCTTTTCCCAGCATGCAACGTGCTCTACATCAACTCAGTGGAGATGGAGTCCCTGACGGGCCCTCAGGCTATTGCCAAGGCCATATCTGAGACACTGGCTGCCACTTCTCCACCTACTGCCACCGTTGTGCACTTCAAGGTGTCTTCACAAGGCATCACACTGACTGACAACCAGAGGAAGTAAGTGTGGATGCCGACTGTCTGGGGATGTTTGAAAGGTGTCTCACAAGATAAACATTGCATGACATGTGGGAGATTTTGAGGCAGACGTGTTGTGAGAGATGCATTTGGTTTTGAAGGGCAAGTATAAACACGTGTTAGTGCACACAATCAGAGGCAATAAATAACTGCTAACACAGGATTAAGGGATTAGAGTCTTTTTATTTACTGTAGTATTACAATCATGGACTCAATTTTGTTTTTTAGAGGGTGCCAGGATGATGGAAACGTTAAAAAATGCAGTATTGTGCAAAAGTTGTAGGCACTAAAAATGGGTATGCTTTAAAAATAATGCCATAGATCATTTTTCTGTATTAATTAGTTACATACAAAGTGCAGAGCAGAGATGTCAGACTTGTTGTTCGATGCACTTATAATGGCATTCCCCCTTTTGAGACAAGGAGTGATGGTAAAACTGTTGTGTTAAGCTGCTGCTGTTGCAACAGATTAAGTTTGGCTGAAGGAAAAAAGTTTGCCTCACTGTTTCCTGTGCTAACATGACCCAGCTCCAGCTCACCACAGTATCATCTAAAAATGTATTTAAAAAATGTATGATGTATTTTGATGTTCCTATAATCTTATTGTGGGTTTTGTCTCTTTCACAGGCTTTTCTTCCGGCGCCACTACCCTTGCAACACCGTCACGTTCTGCGATATTGACCCTCAGGACAGAAAGTGAGTACAGAGACATTATGATGTTTATTTAACCCTCCTGTTGTCCTCGAGTCAAGGAAGGAAGGGAGGTAGAAGGAAGGGAGGAAGGATGGAACGGAGGTAGAAGGAAGGAAGGAAGAGAGGAAAGGAGGTAGAAGGAAGGAAGGAAGGAAGGAAGGAAGGATGAGAGGGAAGAAGGATGGAACGGAGGTAGAAGGAAGGAGGGAAGAAGGAAGGATGAGAGGGAAGAAGGAAGGAAGGAAGGAAGGAAGAGTCAAAACAGATGGGGTCAATTTGACCCGGGAGGACGACACGAAGGTTAAAATAGGACAAGTTGTTTGTTTGAACCTCTCAGTTGTAAGATAATTGATGTTTAACAGTCAAAGGAAGGTCCAGAACCCCGTTATATGTATGTAATTATTATTCTTGTTGTTGCTTATTATGCACATTTATAGGTTAAGAAATAATAGTAAATATCTTATCTTAGTCTTATATCTAAAAAATATTGTAGCAAGTTCACAGTTTGCCTTTATTTTACAGTGTTAATGTAAAATGTCTTTAAATCTTTACAGATGGAACAAGCCTGAGGGAGGCACAGCTAAGTAAGTAAAACCTCCAAGTGAGGAAGGTTTAATTTCTGCATTTAATTTGGTCAAATGCGATATACATCTTCTAATTTACTGAAAAATAATTAGATTATAGAATAACTCCAGCTTTATCTCATATAACCAATTAACCTTGGCTTTGTCTTCTCAGGTTGTTTGGGTTTGTGGCACGCAAGCAGGGAAGCACAACCGACAACATCAGCCACCTCTTCGCTGAGATGGACGCTGACCAACCCGCCAGCGCCATCGTCAACTTCGTCTTGAGGATGATTTCCTCGCAGAAACGATGAGAGCTGTCGGCAAAAAACCCTGGCGCTTTTTTAAATGCCTTTGGTTATTTTCTTTACTTTAAACCACAGACACTTCCTTTCTGCTTTGGACAATTTAGCATTTGGTTTTTATGCCTCACCTTATTTTTCCTGCTCTTTTACCTTCAAGCAAGCGTGTGTTTGTGTGAGAGTGTGTGTGTGTGTAAGCAAATGAAAGATGACAAGACAGAGCGAGAGTGTGGTGTGCGTGTGTGTGTGTTTGTGGCTCGCATGCATGTGCTTTTTTCTTGGATGGACAGAATGGACCAGAGGAAGTGCAGGATGGGGCGTGGCTCTGTGTGACAATAGGACGGGAGATGATGATTTTGATCTCCCTGGCAGGGTAACACATGAACAGAGAAGGGGGAATGACATTGTGTGTGCAAATGTTGTTTTTGAGTAATTGTTTAATTTTTATTTTTTTTAAAAAGAAGAAGTCAAGTTGTGTGATGTAAAAGGTGGATTGTAAATCTGTCAGGCTTTTGACTGGTCAACCAAAGATTTTAAAAAAGTAGTCAGGGCGTGAATAGTGTGCCACTGTCAGAGGGTTGAAAGTATTCTTTTGTAAAACAAATGGCTGCTTAATCAAAAAATACCGAACTGTTTCTTTCTGTATGTACTGATACTGTAGGTCAATTATGCACCGTCGCTGTCATGCAAACAATGTTTTCGGACATTTTTGCAGCCGAGGCGAGGTCTGTGTAAATAATCTAGATTGCTTTATGAGTAGGACTGTTCTAGATGACATTTGGTGCCTGACTTTCTTTTGTAATGCAGAGCTTTTTAAAGAAAAAAAAAGAACATAAAACTCATCCAGGCTGTCTTAAATATGCAAATAGCCAAACTTGGAAATAAGGCTGCAGAATTCCACAGGTCCTTCCCCTGGTTGATGTAGTAGTATCGACAACGATGCAACAGGTGTTGTTCCATTAAAGTGCAGCTAGAGTCTGACAATATCAGCTTAATCTAATTTTTTTGTTGTGGATTTGCTGTATCCATGGAAACACAGAATAGCATTACTAAGAAGGTAATTGAGTCATTACATCCACCCTGAGGTCTGTCAGACATGCAAAGAAGAGGATTAGGTTCCTATCTGCCACCATTCTCCGTTCACAGTCTGCACAGCGCATAGCCGCACTATTTCCCTCATTACTGAAGGGCCAAACGTTGTTTTCGTGAGGACGATCTTTGTAGAACAGTCTCGTCCTATAGTCTAGTGCTCTTCAGTTTTCTGCATCAAAAGTTTCTGTCAATAGAAAGCAGCTCTTTGCGTCAGCCGGCCAAAACTGTTATAACACTCACACCCTACCCAAAAGTAAGCTATACATATAAATATACATATATAGATATATATAAAACTTCCAAACAGTGACTTAAGATATTTATTTTTTTGCTTTGTTGCTCTATGTTATCTTGTATACATGTATTATAAAGTATACATCATGATTACTGAAAAACGAGAAGAAAAGAATGCTTTTTTTATTTTGGCTAAAGTCAAGTGCGTTGACATATATAAAAAGATGTAAAGTGTGTGCATTTAAAAGTGTATCACTGTTGTTTTTGAATGTTTTTTTTCACAGCATTACTTCTTTTTGTTAACATTCTTGTTTTCAGCATCAAAGAAGCTTCTCGGGGAGGCTTTTTATGGTTTCTTTATTCTTTTTTTTTTAAGAGAGGGGAAATATTTTGTATGAAAGATTGTTGTTATAAAAAAAAAAAAGTCCAAATTGGAGTTATTCTAAAGCGATGCCAACACAATTGTTTTTATTAACTTAAAACCTGCCTAGAAAATACATTGTCCAAGTTTAGCACTTAAAAATGTCGAAGTATTATCAGGTGTGTTTGTACGAATGAAGAGATGTGGACGCTGACAGACCCCGTTTCATGTCATCATCGCATGTGTAGAGGCAGCGTTGGGTCTGAAAGTTTAGAAGAGCAAAAACCAGTTCAGTCAGTCAGTCAGCTGCTGCCCTCATGTGGTGTAAAAAGATCATTACAGAGGAACCACTTTTATTCTAATACAGTGTTTTAGCTGTGATCATGGCACGTCAAAAGGGTAAATGTTTGAGTTTAAATAATTTGATCACAGAGACATTTGTTAATTGAGTCTTGCTTTTGCATCTTTTGAAAAAAAAAAAAAAAGTCCCATTCAAGGTTTGAGTCGTACAGATTACAACTAGTTCCTTTTTTTCCTGATACCTTCCAGTAGAATCAGTTGGCAGCATGATGTAAACTAATTAAATAAGGGTTTAGTTTGAAGAAGGTCTACATTGACTCAAATGTACTTCTTCAAAAATTAAAAAGAAAAAAAGAAAAAAATCCAGCACTTACATACAGGGCTTTTTATATCTGACTAAAGTGTTCCATTATTTATTAACAGAAGCCTGCATGCTCAAGTCGTTACCTTAACGCTGCTGACTGTAATCTTTACACAGTATCCGCAAATCTTACTCAATCCAAGAGAGATGCCCAATAGGTAGTAATCCGGTTTTGTTTTTCCCCCACCCCCATGATGACTGTCACATTTCAGTGTCTTGACTTGGCTTATTAGACATAAAAAAAATTAAAAAAAAGATATCTTTTTGCCTACACAGTGTTCATGGAGAAAAGAGGACTTCCTCAACTTCTAACTTAACGTTAGCCATTTGTTTGCCATGATGGAAACCCCAGTGGCATCTGCCCACTTTGACAGATCAGTCTGGACTGTAGAATGTGTGTGAATGAGCTACTATGCCTGTATAGAGCTTTGTCATTTTTTTTTGGTTTGCTACATTGTATGGCTTTTACTATTTCTGATGGAAAAAAAAACACATTAAAAAGCAGTACAAATCAAAATGCGTGATGGAAAATCTCTTCTGTTTGTTACACTGATTATCAACAAATTAGAGGGCTTATGTTTGTTTGTTTCCTTTTTTCCATACAATCCTCATTTCTGGAAGATTTTTACAGAACAATGACCAAATATTTTGATGGTCTATTTAACATAAATTGCCCAAACACTTAAAATCAGTCTTGTAAAACTCTTAAGTGTAATATATAAAGGCTTAAAGTTCTCAGGCATAGAGCAGTTTTAAATTCATATACTATTTAATTCTGTACGTTTTACACATTTCTTACTGGAGAACTTTTCAGACTCACAACTTTTCTTGCTTTAATCCTTGAATATATCATATTTCACTCTTATCCATTCTGATAGTCTTTAGTAAAGGCAGTTTAGAATCAGACTATTGCAATAAAACCTTTTTTATGTGCCTGACTAAATTATGGCAGAGAGGCAAGGCCAAGTAATGAAAGCATGAAAAAAAGCTTTTTACATTAAGATATATAATCTGTGTAATATATATATTTTTTTTAAAGAAGGAACTAAAAAGCCTATATCGTGGGAGTTATAACTACTTCTTCAGAGTGATCAGTGGCATAAATGTGCTATTTATGTGAAATGCATCTTAAGTTTATCATACATGAAAATCACTCTCCTTTAGGCGAAATTCGCCGTTTTGAAACCAAAATAGATGACCTACGTGAATCATGCCGATCCGATGAGATTTTTTTTGGGGGGGGGGGGGGGGAGTCAAGTGGCCAGTGATTGTGATTTGGAGGTATACGGGAGCCTTGAATTGGGAAGAGAAAAAAAAAGAAGAAAAAATACCCAGAGGCCTCCGTCACTTTCTTCTTGTGAGTAGACCTCATTAATACCATGGATAGACGATTAATACACTTTTTTTTCCACAGTCTGTTTAATAGGCTCCATGAAGAAGAAAAAAGTTGATCATACAAACAAAGTACAAAACTGTTCCCGATTGAAATATTACTCTGGGGAAACGAAGTTACATTTTTCGATCACTTAACAAGATTAGTCCACTTTACAGCAAATTTAAAATGCAGATGTTGAGCAGAGCACAGAAGATACCTTGGACAGACTGTAGCATGCTGCAATTTGCAACTTCATGAACAGCCGGCCACTTCGGATGTGTAGTTCACCAGTCTGAAAGGAATTCACTCTTTTGGGAAATTGAACACACAGGAGCCCCAGCTAAACTAAGTGTTTAATAGTAAAAAGAAATTTAGCATAAAAATCCCCCAAAAAGTCTATTTCAAATGTACATGAATCTGTTCCCTCACTCAGTTTAAAACCTGGCATGAGGTCAGTCACAAAAGACCGTGAGGGGAAAAAAACAAGCCCCATCAGATATCAATATAAAAAAACACATTACTAAATAAGGAATCAAATCAGGAAACACTTCAACGTGCTGGACAAAACTATAGCGAAAGTAGTGGCTGATCAATGAAAAGCCACGTGGAGAGGTGTTGTTGGGTCCCCTAAATTGGGCCTTACAATATTAATCAGATTACGCAGATGCCTTTTAGTGAACAGACGGCTGATGCCCAATCAAGCAAGATAAAGAGTCCTGAACTGCAATTTGTTTTAACATGGTTCTTTAGGAATGACCAAAACTTCATGGCTACATTTTTTTTTTTTTTTTTAAAGATGCTTGAGCTACTACAACAGAACTACAAAACTAAAAAGGTCAGCAATAACACGTGGACATTTTTCTTGAGGAGCGCATCTTTGAAATACAGCCAGCCACGTGATGATCTTGAATCAGGGAGATGCTTACTCGTGTGTAGCATAGCGGTCATATCCATCGCGGTAGGATCCAGAGCGGTCACCATATCCACCCTGTCCCCCATTTTCTCTGTATCCGCTTGAAGAGTATCCTCCACCGCCAAAGCTCCTATCCCCATAACTCCTGTCTCCATCGTATCCGCCGCCTCTCCCCCGGGAACCGCTGAATCTTCCTCCACGGGGTCCTGAGCCGCCAAAACCTCCTCTGGAGCTTCCTCCCTTTCCAGCTTCATCCACGCGAATAGCCCGTCCATCAAGAGTCTTGCCGTTCATGGCCTCCAAGGCATCTTTAGCATCTTCTGCGTTATCGTATTTAACAAAGCCGAAACCACGAGACCGTCCTGTCTCTTTGTCTCTGATCACATCCACTTTCTCAATGGTTCCGTAGTTGCCGAAGGCCGCAGACAGAGACTCCTCGTTGGTCTCGAAGCTCAGTCCTCCGATGAATAGTTTACCTTCGTCCGACATCTTGAGTCCAACTGCTCTCTGTGTGTTTCAAGTGGCTGCTGTGAGGCTGTAGGGCGAATAGGGGGAGCAGAACACGAGCACTCGCCTTTTTCTAGACGATTAGTACACGCACCTATTGACACCCACGTTGTCGTCGGATAGGCTACATGTCCTCATTGGCTTTGGAGACACGTGCTGCCTCATCCTAAGCACTGATTGGCTGTGTGTGGTGTCGTATGAAACAGTCACGTGTCCGACAGATGCACGCGTGAGTCAGGAAATGACGTATATGGTTTGTTCCGCGTGTATTACGTTACGTGTTGGACTAAATTGAGGAAAGTATTCCGGTTAGAAGGAAACGGATTTCATATTTCACAAGAATGGATACATGGCGATCTGTACAGAAAGTCCCGAGTCATAAGATGATCGTTGTGGATAAAGGGAAGACTTTGAAGGTATGTAGCATTATAGCTGTTCTTACTTTAGCTGAGTGGCTAGCCGAGCTAATCGCTAATACTATTACGGCTGTGAGCAACCATATAAGTCGCGAGTGGTCTTGAATGAATCAGGACAATCTAAGCTTTCTAACATTGTACGGCATGAATGTACATGTTTAAGGGTTGGTGTTTAAAACATTCAGAAGAACTTGTGGCTACCTCCCAACTTCCGGTCCGTCCCGTAGGCGGAACAGCGTGTTTTACGTGTCTGCAGTTCCGATCCTTCATGTTGGCTGAAACAGACAAGTCACCCTCAAACATGCTGAAAACCAGATTGAAGTTTGGCCAGTGCAGTTAGTCTTCCCTAATGTTTATGTGGCTTTGAGGATGTTCCTCACGTTGCCGGTGACAAACTGTGAGGGGGTGCGCTCATTTTCTCATTTGGGGAGAATCAAAAATGAGCCTGAAGTCCTTTTATCATTACTGGCAACGGAGTCTGAACCTGTCAGAGACCTGGACTTTAGAGATGTTGTGGAGGAGTTTGCTAGGAGAAAGGTCATTGCATAAGGGAATGTGTGTGTGTGTGTGTGTGTGTGTGTGTGCGCGTGTGCGTGTGTTTTTTTTAATGTGCATTGTGTTTTTTTTATGACTCTGAAAACATTTGTCGTTGGGATGTTTGATATTGTGGAGATTCTAAAAACAGGTTGTTTGCTATTCTTTGAAGTGTTTCTGCATATCTGAGTGTAGACTGTTTTGATAACACACACACACACACACACACACACACACACACACACACACACACACACACACACACATTCACTGCATGTGCTGAGAGTCTTGTGTTGAATTTATCAGTCAGTGTGAATCCTGTGCAAGTTCAGGAGTTTCCAACAACTACTACATCCACACTTGTGCACTAGTAAACTAGTTGTCTGTTGTATTGGTGTGTGTGTATGTGTGTATTTAACCATTTCCATATAAATGGGATAAAGATGTGGTTTTCAAGCAGAAATTTACATTGAACATGTTTCTTTTAATCTTTACACTTTCATCAAACTGTACTGTCCTCCGTCCGTCCGTCTTCTGCCGCTTATCCGGGGTCAGGTTGTAGGTCTGCTTGAATTTCCTCTCAAAATGCATCAGATTGATGATTTCAAGCCCTAACCTCCCGAGAGGGGTCGTATCCTTCTCACCTTTGTCACCCATGACCCGTTTTCATGTCTGGTTTATTAGATAAAATAGGGATATTATTTTACCACTTACAGTAATGGGTATTGTTACCATATGAGTAAGGCTGCATCTCTTAAAAAGAAAACATATATCCCCCAATCACAGTCAAAGAAAATATTAAGAGTGACATAATTTGTTATTGTAGCTTTCTCCTTAAGTTTCACTTGTGACTATAAGTATGGTGAGTTAAGGATGAGACCCGACTCTATTGCAGCCATACTGTGTGATTTACAGTAGGAGAGCAACAAATGGCTTTTCAATTAAAAAAAACAGAGTCCAATCTAATGTAGCTTCGACTGCCGGGATCATTGGTAGTGCAACCTCATGACATCACTGCATTAGTCTATAAAAGCTAGAAATTGTTATAATAAAATTTTACGAACAGCAATTTTCTGTACCCTTACCAGCTTAATAAAATAAAGAAAAAATGCAGACATTTCAAATGAGCAGTCAGCCAACAGGAATGCGACACTATAAAAATGTCTTTGAACAATGTCATTCATGTTTTTTTAGTGATGTCATGCGGTTGCATTTTCTCCCGACTTGAGAACTCCCAACTCATAAAACAGAAAGGAATAAAAAGCATGGTAATATTTAGGAATGGAGAAAAATTTAAAGAAACCCTCAAATATTTCATTGGATTGAAGAAAAGTGACGACGACGATGAGTGAAACTACAGAGTGAAAGGTCATAAGGTCATAATATTTAACCCAGTGTGAACAGCATGGACTACCAACTTTGCTATTTGACGCTCTCAGAATGGTGAAAGAAACACTAAATTGAATCTAAGACAATATCTCAGCAGTATTTAAAACTCACATTCGTCACATTAGACACAATATTAGTCTTAGTAGACGTGCATGCATGTATTGTAAGTACTACAACACAATCATTTGTCTTTATCTTTCTAATTTTCAGTTTAACTTTAGCATGATTTCCACTGAAAATTGAATTAATAGTGTACTAAGTGTAGTTTTACTGGAGGCGATGACAAACATGGGCGATTGCTCACTCTCATATACTATTGTTTTGTGCATAAAAAAATCCTTATTAGTCAAGTTCAAATCTACCTGGGCCTTTGTGGATTGAAGATGGCGACTATTCAGTGGATCTTTAGTTTAAAGAAGAGCATTGAGTTTGACATGACACAGTGTGGTATCCTATTAAATCTACCTGCATTGGGAGCTGCAGTGTGTGGACTTTTTTCTTCAAATCTTGTTCAAATCTATAAATAATGTGGCAGATATTACTATAGAATAAATGAAGATTTGGGATTGTGTAGTATTACATAATCAGAATATAGTTGTACAGCACTCAGAACACAACAATTAAGGTCACAAGAACTAAAAATTTGAGGCAAAAAAATTAAAACTAAAACTAAAAAAAAAAAAATATTAAAAAAAATGTATTTAGTAGGCCAGAAAAATATTTAGTAGACAAATAATAAAAATAAAGAAAATAACTAGCAGTGCAGTCATTCAACATGATCTGTTCTCCTGGTAGAAGAACTGGACATTTCATAGCCATGCTTGCTGTACTGAAAGGATCGTCAACTAATTAAGAATAGAGCACAATCGTTTTCCTTTTAAATTACAAAGATGCTTTCTGATTAATTTCCTTAAGACTTGCCTGTTCATGCTCTATGCAGTAATTAGAACATTTTTATTAGATCCTGATTCTCCACCTGAACAGTGCTGTGATCAACAAACTCAATCAAAACTCTTATGTTAGATGATGAGTATAGGCAGAGCTATGGGATTCTGCTTCTTAGGAACACATTCCTAATTAAGCCCGTTCAAAATAAGCAAATAAGAAGCAAGCTTGTGCTTGTGGAGCTTCAAATGGAATCTGTGAACTTTAAGACTTGAAATGAACATCAGTGTCATCGGTGGTGGAGTTTTGGAAATCAAGGCATCTAGCAAACATCTTCAGACTTGCACAAAGATTTTTTTCCCCTCCATGTTTCTGTCTTCATCCATTCTTTGCAGTCTGAGTAAACAAATGTTGCAGCTAAAAAACTGACGTAATTATGATTGCAGAAAAATAAAATGTCACAAGTTGTGCAAATAACTCTTTTGTCTCTGTTAATACACATTCTCCCGATCCACAGATTTTTGAACAGCTTGTATCATTTATCTTTTACTGGTGTGAATTTTGCAATCATCAGCATGGGATGTTTGTACATTTATTCATCGGCCTGTTACTGTACCTGTTGCTGCTTCAACTCTGCAGTCCCCTCTCAGCACTATTGAGCATTTTTTCTTATTTTAGCTCCGTTTTGCTCCTTTCGCCAACCTTATTTCCAGTTACAGGGGGCAGCTGTTCTTAAGGGAATAAGTTTTGGAAAAAAAAAACACATTACTGTAAACTACCAGCCCAGCAACAAACAGCTGGCAGACAAAGTTAGCAAGTAGCTGGTGAAGGAAATAGAGCATTAAGCGGCTAAAATACCAGATATTTCCGTTAGGACTTGGTGGAGAGCACGACAGAGCTGCAAGAAGAGTGAATGTAGCCAGAGATACAACTCCAAATGAATCCTAATGTTGCTCTTGTCTGCTGTTTCTACTGTACCTGTTGTTGTACTGTATGTAATCGACACTTGAAGACAATGGAATTTCAAATTTAGACATATACTCAGTAAGGATGAATTGTATTAAAACGTATAACTAACTAATATATGAATTGTTGCAGTGTTTAAAAAAACAATAAAATTAAATTACTGCACACACTAGAAAATCTATTTGAGTACAAAATGGCTTTGTGAAAGAAAGAAATGATATAACACAAACACTCAGTTCTTTTCTGTGGCTTTACTTCGGTTGTCTAAATAATGTACTATTAAACAACCTGTTTAATAGTGCATTTTATAGTAAATAGTCCATCTTTTATAGTAATAATTAATAGTACATCTGTATGAAAGCAGTTTGTTGAAGACTTCTGTGTGACTGTAATACTACGTTTGGCCACTTGATGTCAGTGTTTCCCTTTATAACACCAGACAGGCAGTTTGCCATGAATCTACTGACATTTGTCCAATTTACAGTAGTTTACATTTTACACTGTTCTAATGTTTACTGTTTCCATCAAGTCTTTGATATTTAAATTGTATATTGTGTTTCTTCAGTATTTAACTCCTAAATCTTTATTAAGCTTTCATTGAGAAATGTACTGATGTTGTATACATCAAATGTGAAGAAGAAATAATTCATATTTTGTATTTAAGATTTTAAAAGAGACTATTTCAAATGGCCCTCAACCATTGAATTGTCATCACACATTTATGTTTGAGTTTGTCTTTCACCCAAAAACGTCTCTTATAGTCAAAGAGTGCGACTTCTCTTCCGTCAGCATTCGCTAAATGTAGTTTTACAAGCAGAGAAAGTACCTTTAGTTTATGGGAAAATGTAACAGCACCACTGGAAGTCCTGCGTAATGCTTCCTGAGAGGAGGATTACAATCTTTTCTTCTCCCTTACTCCATGGAATAGAGTTGTGACTCTGGAAAATGGTAATTTGTTCTCCACAGGGGGTCCAGATGACAAGATGGGGGAATTAGATGGTCTATTTTGGGACAGAGAGGGTGGATGACAAGGGGGATAATCCGTTTAATCTGTGTTTGCTTCTGTGAACTGTTTTGCCTGCTAGTTTCTCCTCTGCTTTGGCTCTGATTTTGGCCTGTTTAATGAACAACTACTGTACACTTGTGGATTAATTAGCTCCAAACCCATCTTGTCTAATCCTGCTTTTGATCATCTGATTTTGGGCCTATTACTGCTTGGTTTTTGCTGTTAGCTTAGCTGTAATTTGTTTTTTTTGTGTAGTCAGGATGCCAACCTCAGACATCACTTACCCCAATTATGAGCATGAGCTTTTCATAACCTCAACCAAGTCATTTCAAGTTGTCAAATGCCTCATTTGAGTCATTTTGGAAGGCAACGACATGACCAATTTTGTCGTAAAGTATTTGGGCTTGTTGGCACAGACTACTACTTCCTTTATGGATTCTGGACAGGTACAGAGGCTTACTGTATAAGTCAACACTCGTAAGAGGAAGTGTCATTTGAGTTACGTATTCCCAACAGATGAAATGGTTGCCTAAAGTAGAAAGAGACTAGGAGAACCGGTCACAACTGAATGTGAGATACACAAAAGTTTTAATTTAGATCCTCGTGCTCTCATAGAAGCCAAATGATCCACATCTTATAAAACAAACATGTTTTCATAAGCATTTCCGTGACGTTATGCATGTTACGTGCTGGTGTCTTTGTTTTTTTACATTGTAATTTTCTTCCTTTTCATCCCCTTATTGTCTTTGGTTTATTTCTGTAAAGTGTAATAGGAATAAAGTTCATTGACTTAAGAGGGAAAATCCAAAAATCAATATTATGTCTGGTAATGGCACTGGAGCAACAGGTGTGTTGTTTCTGCTAAATCATGTTGCTCATTGTCACACGTGACAACATGTGACCATTTGGAGCGAGAACGAGTGTCAGGCCTCCTGCGTCCATGTGATTACAAAGAAAAGTCAGTTTACACACACTAAAGTCCAAAACCTCAAAGCAGAAAGCAAAAAAGTATCAAAAATGTCCTTTTACTCAGATATAATGCATTGTATTAAAAAAAATAAATCAACAAAAATAGTCTAAGAGCAGATATCCTTTCTCAATACATGACAAGCTGTTACATATCTCTGGATCTAGTGAGGGCTATTTGCTCAATCACACTCCAGCAGCTGACATGTCATTGATTTTATGAGTCATTATTGTATCTACTAGTTTTTCCTTTAATCACGGGAACTCCAACTGAGCGCACAAACAGAGATAAAATGCAAGGGTGTGTGTGTGTGTGTGTGTGTGTGTGTGTGTGTGTGTGTGTGTGTGTGTGTGTGTGTGTGTGTGTGTGTGTGTGTGTGTGTGTGTGTGTGTGTGTGTGTGTGTGTGTGTGTGTATGCGTGTATGCGTGTATGGGTTAGCGTTCAGTCCAGTTATTGTGGACAAAAACCATGTCCCCAATTCGGAAAAAGCTGATTTTTGTCTCTGTGTATTTCCGAATGTCTACTGAATGTTTGTGGCCATTATGTAAGCCAATCTGTGATAAAGTTACAATATATATCCTGTGTGTGTCGGTGTGTGTGTATCTGAGAGTCAGAGTGTGTTCATGTGCACACGCAAATTGTATATATATGCGTGTGTGTGTGTTTTCTGGCGTCATGAGCGACTGTCCATCCTGTGACCGGTACGTGTGACTCATTCTTATTCCAAATGTTTCCATCTTGGCGCCTCAAAGGCAAAACCATCGCAGTGCTGTCACCATCTGGACAATAAGGGCCCTCCTGGGCTGCCTGCCTCATGTCCCTGACTCAAAGACTTAAACTAATAATACAACCTTCAGGATGTTATTGCAAAAGCATCAATACGTGACTAGCCTGGATTTTTCTGCTTTCGGCATTTGATGTTTCTGTCTCTTTGCCATAAATAACGAAGGTTTAACTGCTCACACAGACATCATACAGTAGTAATAATGTAGCCACACTGTCTAATAGGCATGAAATGGCTTTGATGAATCCCACTTCCTTGAGAATTAAGTTAATTTTGGGGCTTCAAAGCTGCTTAATCAGTATTCTTATATTAACCAAGCACATAGTTACAAACCCACAGAGACTTACGATCAACTCTGCAGTCCCCTCTCAGCACTATTGAGCATTTTTTCTTATTTTAGCTCCGTTTTGCTCCTTTCGCCAACCTTATTTCCAGTTACAGGAGGCAGCTGTTTTTAAGGGAATAAGTTTTGAAAAAAAAAAACATTACTGTAAACTACCAGCCCAGCAACAAACAGCTGGCAGACAAAGTTAGCAAGTAGCTGGTGAAGGAAATAGAGCATTAAGCGGCTAAAATACCAGATATTTCCGTTAGGACTTGGTGGAGAGCACGACAGAGCTGCAAGAAGAGTGAATGTAGCCAGAGATACAACTCCAAATGAATCCTAATGTTGCTCTTGTCTGCTGTTTGCTAACATGTTAACCATAATAACGTAGTTATATGTTAATCTTCTGTTAATAGCTTGTTTGACTGCCCGCAAACGGCCTTAAATAATCAATTTAAAAGCTAAATAGCAATGAACATGACTGATGGAGAATCTTCTACATCATTAATCGTACAAAATGCTCATTGTGTAACAGAATCTGTAAACATTCCCTCTTTTAGTTGTTTAGCTATTCTTGGCATGACTATGTGTAAATAATACAGAATACAATAATCAGCTGTCACTTCCATAAAAATGTTGAATTTAGAAATGTGCTATTGTCCCAGAATTACTGTAAACACTATTACTGTGGATTTTGTCAGAGGACCACTGACCACAAACATTGTTCATATGACTTCAGTCCAAGCCAAATGTGCTTCAGATGCTAATGATGTTAAGCAAGTCACTTATAAATGCAACCAACTACTCTTTACATTATCCAAAAAAAAAAGTCATTTGCTAGATTGCTCGTTATTTTTCTTATAGGTTACATGGCACAGCTTCGTCAGTGGTGCTTTCCAACTTGAAAGCCACCACACCCACACACACCTCATCTTCTGTATTTCATGTGTAGAAATAGAAATAGATGAGACTTAACAAGCAGCCAACCCACAGTTCTGAAGGTATGTACTGACCATCAGCTATCTTAAGGTTACCCACAGTGAGTGCATGCAGCTGCCCAGAACTCCTGTCCTCGCAGTGAAGCTGGAGGGCTCTCACACACACACACACACACACACACACACACACACACACACACACACTTTAGCTCGTGCACCAAGCTAAAACATCTGGGACCAGTCTGCTCACTGAACACACAGAGATGAAACTGTTAACAACCTCCCATTTGACTCCTAAGACAGCAAAGATACTAAACAAACTGACCCCCCCAAATGTCAAAGATATAAAAGTATTACTGGGATTAGTGATTGTGTTATGATTACAGAAGTTCATTTAGTAACCCCTGACGTTTGTTACTGAGAAAAAGTCATCATATGACTGTAATGTGTATGCGTCACTGCCCAGCACTGTTTGCTAAAGACCAGACTGGAGGCATAAGCCAACAAGTAGTGAAGATGGCTGCAGTACAGGCCTGGCAGAGAACTGAGTATAGTTGGGCAAATGATGCCCCCTCCTTTTTCTGGTCACTGGGTACATGTCAAGCACATGCCAGTAAAAATAGCCCAAGGAGGACAGGGCAAAGGTCAGCCACAGTAGTAGTTCTTGGTATTGGGTTGGGAGAGACACAGTGGCCGTCTTCTGACCAAATGAGGACAGAAATGGAGGGGGGGGGGGGGGCACCTGATGTCTCCAGTGGTACGAGAGTCAGTTGCATAAAAGTGCAGACACACCTGTTCCACTGCTGTTTCATGGTCACATGCTCATCCTCTAAACTTTAACAGGTGGAATTAAAAAGGACAGCATTTTTAGGCAAAATGAGGGGCTTCAGGAAAGACAATGTTGGCTGATTGTTTAGTCATGCAAAGGTTGTTTGTTGTTGGTACTCATTTAGTGATTGTCCATTTGCCAGCTCATCAAGTGCAAACACATTTTTCATGGTGGACAGGTTCCCAGCTGGACAGGAAACCCCAGACTTAACCCAAATCTTCAGTTTGTTGTCTTGACATCGTTTTATCAGCTTGATACTTCGTGACTTTTACTCATTTTGAATTTCTTTTAAACCTGATGAGATGTTTCAGAAGGCCACTACCATTTATTCTGTTTGGGGTGTTGGAGACCCTGACTGTAAAACACAGTTAAATATGATGGATGTCCATAAGCTCTATGGCTATGATAGGTGTTGACATTAGTTTTTACACAGTACTCCCTCTTCCAAATCCCAGATAAGTTTATTTATATTTCTGTTATTAGGTTTATAACACTTTGTACATGTGAGATCTGAGGGATAACAGGGAATATACAGTACAGTAAATGCAGTCAGCAAACGTGTGTTTTTTTGGCAAGGAGAAGGAATCACTTTAATGTTTTCCTACATATTGGGTTTTCTTTTTTTAAGTCAGAAGAAAAAGGGAAAGAAATGAATTAATCTTGCAATTATAATTATTTTTAAACATACATTAGTTAACTGTCACTCCATAATACATGACCCTAGGGCGCAAATGTAAATATAAAGTATAACACTTGATACAGCTTGTTTTATTCTACTCAGAATGGATGGTATGTCCATATGGAAAAACTGTTCAGCTGCAATGAGTGAAACCCAAACTATGGAGCAAAATGGGACACCCTAAAAAAAAAAAAAAAAAAAAGTTAGTTAAAATTTTCATTTATTTTTTCATATCTGAACAACAAAACAAATGCAAATGTTTGTTGAAAAGGATTATTTCATTTAAGTTGGGAAACCATTTGTTTGTTTGTATTTAAGGGGGAGTGAGGCATCCTCCTCCTCCTGATGGGTTTAATTGTAGCACTGATGGCTCCACTGAAGACAGACTGCAAGCAGAGATGGATGCAACACTGTAACATGAGCCAGCACTCTGTTCTCAAGCTGTTATGAATGTATGATGTGCTCCTTAACAGAATAACCCACCATAATCGGCCAGATTTATAGACATCCTATAGTCTCCATGGATATACTTACAGTAAGTAGACAGACGTTAAAAATTGTAATTTTATACACAATCAGTACAACGTGTCACTTTGAACCTTGTCATGCTTTGTGTACAAATTCCCTCAAAACTCCTCAGTGTCCATCACCAATCCAGGAGCTCCAATCCCATCTCCAGCCCCACCTATCACCCCACTTCCCCCGAGCCTATCAACACATCCCAGAGCCCTGTAACAGATGGCTGCAAAGGTCACCAAAGGTTAGTTGTGGTGGGGTGGGGGTGGGCTAAGGTTAGGCCAGGGCACAGGGGTGTTTGGGATTGTTGTGACATGGCCTGTCTGCCTGTCAGTATGCAGGTGGATGAGTAGCATGTGGCCACCAATCCCCTCCTCCCACCCTTGTCCTCTCAAAGTGAGGCTTTTGATTGCAGGTCAAGAAGCCTGGATAGAGGATTCAGTGGTTATCCAAGACCAACCCCCAAAACTCGTCATGTTCGGATTACTCAGCACCCCCTCGCACCTGCTCTGGAAAAGTGCAGTGTTAAGCTGTGGATGGGGGAATGGCCAAAGTAAACACAGGGCACAGCTAAGGACTGATGAACCTGGTCAGTGTGGTACCATGATTAATCTGTGCTCTTTAACCCCCACGACCTTTGACCCTTCAGGTTTATTGAGGGTGTGTCTTTAAGTATGTGTTTAATATTTTCGCTCAATTTTTTTTAAAGAATGTGCTGACACATGTGCAGTGACAGACAAATTTGTTCTCCAGTATTAATGTAACCTTGCAATTTTGAAGCATTACATAAGTATTATACTTCTGAAATATAAATAAATCTAAAGCTCAACCAAAAAAAAGAGCATTTACAGTCTGTAAGAGATCACTATTGTAATTTTGTGAAAGAATTCAAACTAATTTTTTCTGAATGCGGGCAAAAAGTAAAAACTTTTTTTTTGTGTGAGAATACAGTGCCACAGAATAAAGAAGTGTCTCATATATCCAGTGTGGACAGAGCAATGGGTCAGGTTAGACATCACATTAACACAACTATCATCCCTCAATGGCTAAAATACCACTAAGAAAAAGTTTGTGATACATTTTACTGCATTTATGTGAATATGAAGAATGATGATTAAAATGACAGATTTTATTAAGCCATCTGATTTATGTTCAACTTGTCTCACATCAGAGTCCTGAACATTTACATAAAGTATAGTGTTGTTCTAATTTGTGGTACATGTGTAAGATGAGGTACCTAATGAATAGACGTTTCTTTCTGTGACTGCAAGTAGTGGTGATGACATCAGCTGAACCATATGCTCTAATTAATCTCCAATTTACCACTCTTTTCTTAAATTTTTCATGCGCTTGGATATGACAGTATTATGCTGAGCTTTTCCAAAGAACATGGTCTTAACCTCCAGATAATTTACTTTATAAATGAGTACATCTTTTCTTGCGCTGTTGTATAAGATATGTTCTAGTTTTACGCATGAGTCACACTCTCATAAAACAAGATTAGAAGTTTAGAAGTGCCAAAAAAAAAAAAAAAAAACCTACCCTCTCAATAAGTTATGTTCCAAATTCCTTGATTACAGTCATGAGGAGGGGAAAAGGCAAAAAGAGTTGAAAAAGTGACAGAACAAGAGATGAGCAGATTGATTTCATGGCAAGCAAACACTGACCTTCTCATCTTACCTACAAAGCGTCTAGACACTGATCATGAACCGGAGCAAAACCTGCATATGAACCTGCGTCTAAGGATGCATCATACCAAGTTCAGCAACGCAGCACTTTCCTGCAGGGTTATGCAGAGGTGTGCGTAGGTGTTGGTGTATTTATCTGTTCTTTAGACGGTAACCGCCGTGAAACAATCACAAAACAACATTTTATGTCTCTGAGTCACTGCTTTGATCACGCTACGCTACTCCTTCTCATTCACTCTCTAGCTCGCTTGACCACCGATGCTCTCAGCTCACTCGCACACCCCTCTCTCTTTTCCCTCGTCTTTTGATAAATGAGTTGGGAAATCGACAGCAAAGTCTAACTTTACTTTTAACGTTATCAAATGAAGAAGAATGTCCTCCCCTCATCCTCATAGCGTCTTTGTACTCCCTAATGGCAGGGTTGCACAGTTCTGCTACATGGTAAACAAGGTTGTTCGTCCCATGGGTGTCTTCAGTTTAAATGCACTACACCCATTCAAATGAACAGGAGAACTAGCATTTTTCCCACAATGCTGGATTTGGAGTGAATGCAGCCTTGGGCTCCAATCAAATGGTAAATGGACTGCTATTTATATAGCGCTTTTCTAGTCTTTTTGACCACTTAAAGCGCTTTTACACTACATGTCTCATTCACACACACATTGATAGCAGGGGGAACTACGCATCAGGAGAGAACTCATCATTCACACATAATGTTGATTGGTGGACGACCGCTCTACCTCCTGAGTCACAGCTACCCCAGATCAGACAGAGCATGTTTGTAGCTAGCAAAACGTGGCCATTTTTGTTGGAGCCTATGAATAACAAAAAGATCAGTTTGCTTCATCTTTTTTAAATAATTCGAACACCACGTCACCTATCCTTAGTCCTTTGTTTTTTGTTCAGAACTGGTTGCTACAGTTGGTAAAGTCATATATAGCTCCAGGTATCCAGCAACAGCCACCACTAGTTTGACTTAGACTGGTCTGGTTATCACCATCACAGAAGGCCCGCCTCGCAATTCATCCGATTGGATAACTGGTAAAAATGTAAATGGTGTTAGGTTAAGTTCTCTCAACTCGAGGTGTTTAGGGTGCTGGAGCAGGCACACAGCGAGCAAAAAGCTTTCACTCACATTGAAAACCGTTACAAAAAGTCGCCCCTGGCTGCTAAAAAGCACCCTGTCTGACTGGGGCCTAACCCTACAGTACCTGCTTTGGCTGTCATGCCTTTAAACTGAACCCCCTCATCCTCAACCCTCACAACTCTTAACTGATCACAGGTTTTCATTGCCACATTCTTTCCAGTTCCATACCATGAATGGGAGAGGCTGCTGATACTGTTTAAGTCCAGATGTAAAGAACTTCCCTACTTGACAGGTGTATCAAATAAGTTAAGTTGAAGTCTGTAGCTGTCTAACTCACACTCAAAAAAGACACACACAAAAAGACTAAGTGCATACAAAATTCCAATATTTAGGGACACAGTATTCCATAAAAACTCAATAGGCGGACTCCTGTTGAGATCTGGACTGAATAACAATCTGGCCTGGGAACAAAATTTAACTGCAACCTGACCTGGCCCTCTTCTGAGTGACACATCACTATCACGTCACTTCAGCTGTCATCATTCAGCCACCCACTGAAGTCATGATATCGAGACTCCAGCAGAATTGTAAAATCAAACGGTTTCAACTTTGAATGCAGTTAAGAACTCTTACCGCAGCTGACTCATTTATGGACCCTTTTTATGAGCAAGTTTAAGGACTTGGTTACACAACAAAGGTATCACATCTCCCATTAATACAGAAATGCTGCTCATGTTCTGGAGGTTTGCACTGAAATATTATGCAACACACCCTCACTGGCCTTTTGATTCAGTGGGAATTCATTAGGTTGATCTCTAAGACCTCTATTTAAGAACCCCTGCACTAACCTAAGGACACATTCAGATAATGGTGTAATATACATTTATTTATGTCTAGGATGTCCTGAAACCTTTACGCTATAGAGGAAGGGGCAGCACTTCAAGCTCTCTGGGATCCTGTGGCTCACTGGACCACCGATGGCTCCCTGAGGATAGATTGCTAAAATAAACAGGCAATCCAGCGAGAAATGAAAACAATGAAAACCAACGGTGACTGACACAACATCGGTTTGTGTGTGTGTGTGGTGTGTGTGTGTGCGTAGTTGTGAGTATGTTTGCTCACATATGTACGTCACTGATATCTCTGGGAAAGTGTTCACTCACTCAGGCCGGATCTTCGCTGGCAGATGCATTTGCCTGGTGGGACTGTGGGGATGTGTGGGGATGTGTGTGTCTGTGTGGAAGGGGCGGGCCAAAACTGTGGCAACTGTAAACAGTCACTGGTATTGAGTTCTTCCTTCTTTCGCTGTCTACTTCCCGCGTATGTTGCGTGCCAATGCATGTGTCTGTCTATGTCTGTCACCGCCTGTGAGTAATGTCCAGATCTCTCTTCTAGTCACATCTCACGCTTATGACGTGAGATGTATCTGCAAGTTTGGTTGTATCAGTTTAGATGACATTTGGATAAAGGTCAGTAGAAAACAAAACAAACCACTCTCTAAACATTCAACTGAAGGAAAAGGTTATGTAATGCGTATTGTGAAAGTAATGTCTCAGTTTCAATCAGTTCTCATAAATTCAGATTGACGCTCATCATTCAAGAGGAAGTTCAAATCAAAAGTGATCCGACATCTGGGCTCAAAGTTTTGAGTATAATAAATATTTGAGTCTTGGCAGAGGCAACAAACTTACATAAAAAGGAACACAGTGATGGTGAGAAGAAATTTCACACAGAAAGATTTATTCTGTTACATAAATTGAAGTACTGCATCGTATGTTGTAATATAAGGTCCACAAAGCTGCTCGTGACACCTGTTCTCATGACAGTTCCGATCATAAGCCAGATGAGGAAGCAGTCTGCCACTCACAGTGGAAGCTGGCGTCATTGTCACGTTTGCACTTATGCTGTGAGAGAGGAGACCCTGACATGAACCCAAACCACTTGTTGGCTCTGCTTCTGGCTCCCACCACAGTAAAAAAAAAAAACTAAACAAAACAACAAAAAAAACCAACTGATCCTCTGCGTGTTTCATTAAGTTAACAAGCCCCATGTCCATGTCTTCCTTCTCCTTTTTCTCCTCCCCTTCAAACTCTTTCTTAAAAAAGAAATCCTCAAACAAAACCTCAGCATGGAGTATTGAATGACCCAGGAAGTTCTGGAGCTAAGCAGTTACATACTGTACTGCACCATCCAAATATGACACAAACTGTCAAGTTTGAAGCTAACATTGCAGCCAACAGTAGGCTGATGTTTTTTCCCAAATGGCATTTCATAAAACTAAGAGACAGCCCCAAAACAAAAACTAAGGGCATCTGTATGCTGTCTTCTACTGCAGCTGGATAAAGAAAAAATATGTAAAAAAGGTACCATATAATCTTTAGGTAAGAGCAAAGTGAAACCAGTGACCAGTGTATCACAAGACGATCAAGCAATTTGAGCATGGGAAGTAAATGTGGACAACACAAAATGCTTCTGTGCTTAAATATCAATGTGGACTGCAATGTATATGGCTTTTTACAGTAGATCACACAAACAGATTCTGCCAATGTCTGATCCTGCACAGTCATTCTCTCCTAATCACCATGACTACAGAATCAATTTAACTATTATCTACTTTTCAAACACGGCATGCAATATCAAAAAAGGACTTGGGAGCCTTTAAAGTCCTTGGCCAGCTAATCATTTTTTTGTGGATAACATTTTGTCTGCATGGAAAGTCACAGAGCTTGGATGGACTGACTTATAACTAGGAGAAAGTTGCAACTGGTTTGACTCCATTCAGAGGTTTGAGCCAGCAGAGAGCTAATCAAGCCCCTGTTGTCCACACAAAGGTCAAAAAGCCCCATCTGCTCCCTGACCTTGACCCCTGAGTCAAATCACCCTCAGCTGTGTCTATGTGAGTGTGTTGATTTGTACATGTGCGACACTGGTGTTGCTACACTACCCCGAGGGTTTAAGGGTAAGGGGGGAGGGGGGTTGTGGGGGAGATGGAGAGGTGACAACCTTTAACCTTTCTCCATTTCTGTGGACTTTCTGTGTCACAGCCACAGCTGCAACATCCAGCAGGTGTGGCGACTCATTTTCAGCTCAGAGCTGCAACTCTGAAGGCTGCGGAGGCGTTGAGTGTCGGGCCACGTGGAATTTGAGGCTCTGTTTGCTCCAAAACACGGGAGGATAATAATAACAATGTTAGGAAATAAAATAAACTGGGTAATGGTTGTTTGGATGCTTTTTCTATATTGAGAGGCAACTGAATACTGCTGGCTTGCAGGAGTTCATATTAAACTACAGTTTCAAGCAGTTAATTACTAAATAGGCAATAACAGATTAGGACAGTATGTAAACATTCAAAAATAACTCCTTTTAATAAACTGTTTTAGAGATAGTTTTCTATAAAGGACAAAAATGCATGGAAGACATGATATCCACACTATGGACTTGAAGTTGACATTTATATTCCACGGCATTTGAGCACAACATGTGGCTACAATAGTGGATAGGCCCAATTTGTACTACTAAGTATGCCTATTGACCACTAAATAACATTGGAAAACAAACCAGAGTAACACACATACTGTACACCACATACATAGCAAAAAAAAAGGAAAATAGATTTTCACTCCTGCAGGAATTTAAATCGTGAACAGATTTGGTTTCAGTCTGTGAGAATGACCCAATAACTGGAGCAGTGTCCAGGAAATACAGCGGCATCAGCCGCACAACACCCATAATTAAAAGAATTGCTCATATTGATGCATTCACTAAAACATCCATTCTGAGTGCTCTACTGGCAGCTGGTGGGGGCAGTCCACCCTCATGGTGGCCTTGTGGGGGCTTGAAGGAAACCTCTCCAAACAGTGAACAGAGTGTGTGTGTGTGCGTGTATACAGTATGTGCCAATATACATACTTTTTACATGGACAAGTGGCCCACACATACATGAGTGTAAATCTGCCTTTGTGTGGCAGATGGGCGCAGTGTGAGCCAAGCATTGCCAGAGGGCTGTGCCGTGACCAGAGTTGCAGTCAGGCTGTGGGTTACAGCCTCACAGCACAGCAGCCTGGCAGGCATAGCTGGCTCTTGGCTGACCTCTGCTTCCACCAGGCCGCCCTCACTCACTCACCTCATTAGCTTGACAGGAGCGACCAAACAAATTGAGGGCATCATAGAGCTCACAGCACTTCCATGGGAAAGTAAAAAAAAAAAAAATCCCCCCTCTTTCCTTTAGTCACGTTAGTATATGCACTGTAGACAAACACACCCATGTGTAAACACTGACATCTACTTTAGAGGGTGTCAGAGCTTGTGTTTGAACAAACACATGGACAACATGATGCATGTATACACCGCCATGCACGCCTCTCCATGCGAATGTATATGCAGGGGCGGATAGATGCATACATGTAACTGCCTCCAGGTTTGTAAAATCAAGGCCAGGTACAGTATGAGATCATGCTAGATTTAAACTCCACCTTGAAAGTCTCCCCTAACAAAAAAGAAAAAAAAAAATCTACCTTTCACGCAAAGCCTCCTTTTTATTTATGTTAAGTGCAAACTATTGTAACTGCACGCATGGCTGCCACTCCTGACAGATTTATAAACGAATGAAATCACCCTTAAAGGAATGATGTTGCTGTGCAAAGATGACTTATCATTTCTCCTTGTTTAGTTTCACTTTTTTACCTAATCAGAAATGTCAAATAAAGAAAAAAAAGTACTTTCTCAAAGAGGAAATATACCCTGGAGGCATTGAAGATGAACAGCACTGCACGTGTGAAATAATAGCTGAAAGGGCACTGACCACTTGCAAGAAATCTAATGTGTTGGTTCTCATGTAACTGCGGGATACCAAACAATGGTTTGATTTATTACATCCAACACTCTATTGAACCTTCTCTGAATTGTGATCCCATTGTGCAATTCTAGGGATTGCACACGTTCAGCTTTGAGATCATAGTTTAAGTCAACATGCCCTCATGCACATGGTATGCTGTGTGCTGCTGTCAAACACAAATTTAGGTTCTTTATCATGTTATGTTATGGTGACTGAGGATAAATATTGTCTGATTTGATTTGATAAGAGACACACCTTCTGTTAAGCAGAGGTTTGTCTGTGATGTGGGCTACAAGTCACACGCACACAAGAAAACATAATGTCAACATGCCATTACGTGCCATCTTGTCCCCTTTAACGTAATGTAAACATTAAAGATGACATATGCTTTTTTCTGGTTTTCTAATATTAATATATTATCATGATGTCAGATATCACTGTAAAACATGGCCATATTCTCACATTTGAGGTTAATGTATGAATACATCCCTGAAAGTCAAAAGGCCAGATTCCAGTCTGCTCTGAATGCTTCGTTTGTGATGTTTTTTTTCTACGTGTTGACTTGTCACACATGCCCACAAACAGCTGCCCGTTTCTTGTTGCTAGGTTTTTTTCCCCATGCTTTTGTGTTGTCCACTCATTTCAGATTGAATTTGGGCTCGAACATGTAGGGATGTACTTGAGAAGTTGACATTTTGAGTGAAGCGTGAAAAGAGGTGATGAAATTCTACTACTACTGTTTGTTTCATGGTTTGTTTAGGTAGCCTGCCGAGGGGCAGCCTGCAGGAGCTAGCCAATCAGAACTGAGTTGGCTCCTTGGGCGTGGGGCCTTAAAGAGACCGGAGCTAAAACGACCTGTTTCAGACAGATGCTGGACTGAGGGGCTGCATAAAAGGGCCAGTATAAGATAAATAAGGAATTTAAAATGTTTTTAAAATCATGCAAAGATATTGCTGTAAAGAAAACAGACATGGAAATGTGCACGATACATCCCTTTTAAATCAAAAGAAAGGACACACTCACCCCAACACACTAATACTCAAGAAACACAATACTAGACTATACTTGAATATATTCCACTATCTCTCACTGAGTCATATACTACTTTTATATCTGCAAACCTTCTACAATCATCCTCATAGGTTACATAAATCTACAGGGGATACATGTTTCCTAATCAGAAAGATAGATCTTGGGTCTGGTATCACTTTAATTTAAAAAATGACACAAATCAGTGCAGAATGAAGTCCACCCTGCATGTCATAGATGCAAACATGGAAGACAAGCCATCAACAACAGGCCAGGCAGTGGGTGGTGTTCAAAAACTGGGCTAGAGTTGGAGGTGAAATAAGTCACAAGCAGTGTTAAAGAGGTGTTAAAGAGATGGCAGCCAGGAGGGAGACAGAAAGATGGATGTGCTCAGATACTTCACAGCCAAGAGGGAGAAGAGCTAGAGATGATGGACAAGGAGAGCTGGGAAAAGGGGGAGTTTCTGTGTGCCAGCACTAGCGCAGTCTAAATTTCTGCTTTTGGATGTAACACACGGAGTTCTTTCACTCCAGAAAATCTTGTGGGCAGGTGCGTCGGATCATGAACTGTGACTGTGAAATGACCAAAAAATCTTGCACACTGTCGATCACTTGTACTTTATTAGTGACTTTTCGGTGCTCAGGAAATGATCATGGTGTTTATAATTGCAAGAAAATATTTTTCCAAGGTTACCGTAGTCACCACTTTTGGTGTGTGGAGTGACACGCAGTACAAACCTGCGGTGTGATGCAATTTAGGCTTTGGTAGGCTGCAGATTTAAGTGTTTTGTAGAACTTCTCTTGCTTTGTTGTGAGTTCTGTTTCTGGTGGATTGAGCACAGGTAAGCATTTACATTGTGTGGGAGGGTGTGTTGAGAGTCAGTGGGTCATGGTCAAGGGTTGATGCTACAAACATACATAATAAAACCATTTAGAAGGGAACTGGAAAAGGAAATGGATAGATGGAAAAGGGACAGATTTTTAAATGCTTGTATTTTGAAATTAGGCCAAAAACAGATAAATGAACGGATCTGGATAACACAACTGATTAGCATGTAGACATCACCTCATATGTTTAGTATTCATGAAGGAAACAGAGAGAGAGAAGCCCACCTACACATGTACAGACCCACTTGCAAATAGGACAGCTGCATGCAATATTGCAGGAAAGAGCTAATTTTTCCATCCACGGAAAATCACTGCAAAAATGGGGCCTTTAAAAACTGTATGAAGGCTGTCATAAAGTCATACTGATATACACACACAACAACATACATGTCTGTCTCTGTGCAACCTTTGTCTTGCAGTTGAAATGACCCCTTATACATCCTTCCTTATTGATGATCAGCCACTCATTGCCAGTGTTGAAAGCCATGCATCAAGCTTATATAATGCATGACCGTGCAAATACAATGTATTTTTAGGTCCGCTGATACTGCTGATTGATCCCCAGTAAATCATTTCAATGCATGCAATGGGCGTATTACTAGAGCTTGAATCATGGCACATGATGTATTTTTAGCTTGCGGTCTTACTAGTTCCACGCAAATTGTACTCCTGACCATCCTCTTGATAAAAAGACATGAAATATGATGTGTCCCTAATGTGAAACATACTCACTGGGCGTGCAAAGAGTATGGTTCTCTCCCAGCCCCGCCACCCCCCGGCCCCCCCTGCCCCAAGCCTCCCGCACGCTCTATTCTTGAAGAGTAAAAACATTGTCCGTTTCACAATGAGCAGGCTCATCTGTTGGTGCCTTGAAACATGGATCTCTCTGAGTGAAGCTGAGGTTCAATCATCAGGCCACAGAGTATTTATTAAGCCACATCTGGGATTGTCATTACTAAGCTGAAGCACTGGCGAAAGGCAATGGGAAGGGAATGTGATTGAGTGGTGTGTAGAGAGCGCATGAGGGAATTGAGAGGAGCAAGGAGAGAAAATGGAGAGAAAGATAAATTCAGAAGATCCTGTTTTTGTGTCAGAGTGCCATGTTAGTGTAGAGTGTAAGACTAACTTATCATGGACTCATTCTTTATTTTCATTCTTGCAATAATTCAAGCCTTTCACGTGTTCAAATTGCATATCACTTTGCATATCACTTGGCAGAGTATTGCACAAATGGTTCTTGTCTTTCGACAAAACTGAAACCTTAGGGTGGCTTTAGCTACTGTATGAACACATGGTATAGACAAAACATTCTAGTTTCTAAACATCTGGCATTAAGATACAACATTGAGGACAATGTTCAAGACTTAGCTGTGACCATGTAGCACCAAACCAGCAGAGAAGCAACAGCACTCACAGCTGCAGAGGTCAGAAATTCAAGCCACCAAACAGACACAATGAAATCTATCCTTGGAATCTGTTTTCACTCTATGACTATCATTCTCCTTTTTTCTGTCTCTCTTTCTCGGCCTGTCCTTTTGTATGTGCGTCTTAGGGTGTGTGTATGTCCTGTTCTTTCCCTGTTGGCTGGAAACACTTGAAAGGTGGACACAAGAAGTTCAGCTTCCTGTACTGGGTGAGGTCCAAGGACCCACTGAGCATATGAAAGGAACTGCAGAGGAAAAGACCAAATGAACTACAGAGGTTGAAATGCATTAATTCCTAGACAAGCCACAGGTTTTGGATGATGCTTGAAACCGGAAGATCAATACAGAGGACTGCGTTCTGTTTGAAAATTACCCTGAAAAGCACAGCCATCAGATAATACTGTGAAATAAACTGGGCAACAAAGTGAAAAATGCTACTCTGAAGTCAAGATTCGGATCTACTGTGTAGTGGTTTTGTGTTTCTGGCTTTTTAAAACACGCAAGACTGATGATTGAAAAAAATACTCGCATGAATACTTTTTCCAGTGGCTGGTGTTTGCACCACAGGGTTCAAACTGACTCTTTCATCTTTGCATGTGTCCGGCAGCAATGTTTTTGGTTGCCCCCCCACCACACAATTGTGTTGATGTGGTTGGGAGCAGTGGAGTGTTGATGCCAGCCCCTTATGTAAGGTCAATCAGGGTATGTTAGAACAGGGTTAGAAGTCTGTAATGGTGGCCCCGCTCTCATGTGACCAGCACACTTTCTTTATGTTGTGTTAATGTCATGGCAGGGGGTAACTTACTGGCTTGGCCTCACTAAGCCTATAGAAAGTATAAAAAAAGTGAAGTCTGTATAACATGGAATGAAAACTAAGCATTATAACTCTCAGCCTGTGAGCACAGGCCGAGCCCTCTATCCCTGCCCCTGCTGCTCCTTGAATCATTGTCTTTGATTGAGGCCATGGTGCCCATACAGTGGAAAAAGGTCTAGGCCAATTCTGAACAACCAAGCAACTCCAAGAATATATCAAAGTGCTTCTCAACAGTTAGGACTTTTTAGGCCTATAAAGTCAGAATTGTGTGTGAAATCAAACTTTAGCTTTTTTCAAATTAACACCACTGCTTTTGCTTGTTTGTTTAAATCTGTACAAAAACCCTTAAGTAGATGACAAGTTGTGGTTTTACAGGGTATTATTGGGTGGTCAGTTTCTTAGCCAGGTGCAGTAACTTATATTCATCACCGTGAGGTTGCGAGAGGAGACTCCAGAAGACTTCACCAAGAAATAACCTGGAACTGTACAACAGAAAACCACAACATGTCTGTTTTGGTACAATTCAAATAAACGGGTTATGTATTAATTGGTAAGTGTTAGAGGAGCTAGTAGGAGAATTATGTCACCTTTGGACAATCCAAGGCTTTGTTAGCTTAGCATAAACTGAAAATTTGGGGAAAACTAAACAGGCTCCTGGCTCATATCTATCATACATATTATATGAGAGTGATGTCACCCTTCTCATCTGACTCGAGGCAAGAAAGCCAATAAGTGTACTTCCCAAAATGTTGACAGAAGAATTCTGCCTTTTGCAATACTTACGTCATCCTGTCATTATTTATTCATAGTGTTATCACTCCATGTTGAATATTCAATTGGGGCTACAAATTCTTGACGTAAAACACTGTCATTTCATGTACTGTACTGTGGCATGTCTCAATGTAGCACAAAAGTCAAACTGAAAAGCCATCTAGACAGTTTAAATGAGCCTCATAAAGAATTAAAGAGTTTGAAGAACCAGTTGAAGGCAATGGTGAATGTACTACTAACAGGCATACTGTATTAGCCAAAACTAGTTTCGTTTTAGTACCCGATTGTAAAATCTTCACAGGGCACATGCGTTAAGGAAGCTGCTTCATTTCAATAGACGAAAATGTGTTTCGGTAGTTCCTACACAGCCACCCAAGATTTTCACATTGCCTTTGATATGGAGGAAGTATAGCGTGAAAGATTCATGATTCATCTTTGTGTATTATTAAAGTTTAGCCTTGAAGTAGTCAATGTTAGGTTGAGTCATGGCAGCCAACTCGTTAAGTATTGTTCAGTAGTTCAGTAACCACAACATTAAAGTTTCAGAAGTGACTATTAAATGTCAAATAACAGTATCTAAGCTACGCAAGTATGCATGGCTGTTTTTAAGACTGGTCACATTTCAAAAAAAAAAGTTTAGACACCATTTCCAAAAACCTCATTCTTTGAAAGATCTCATAAAGCCCGTTTTTCTTTATTCAGCAATCATACTTGTAATCTGAGTGAGGTCATGAGATGAGATCTGATCGAAATGCAAATGACCATAATTACATTTGTGTATGGCAGTTCTGGTCAAATGGGATTTTGTTGCATTGTGGTCATGCAGTGGTCAGACAAACACAACAATGAAGCCAGCAGAAATAACACATAAAAAGACTGCTAAGAAAACAAAGTGCTGACTGTTCGAAAAAGGAAATACCACTTAATCTTGAAAACATATTTTGTATGCTCAAGGACATAGAAATATTGATAGCATAATTCTAACTGTTAATAACTGTACTTCAAAAAGCAACAACACAGGAACCCTGGGATAGTATCGGTATGGCAAATCTGGAAGGACCAAGGGAGAGACAGGAAACGGAACAAGCAATTCTCTAGAAATTAAGGCACATTTTCCATTACAGGAGTCATAATTATGGAAAACACTGGGTTAAAAAGAAAAAAAACCTAAGCAGACAGTCTGCAGGTTCGCCATATCAGTCTCCTAATAATTGCTTTACGGAGATTTTGACACAAAGATCTGAGCACTAACGGGATTTGAACCGATACGATAATTCCCATAGAAATGCAGCTCTCTTTAAAACAAAACCCTGATGTCACCTCTGAAATTCAACTATTTGATATTTCTTTACTTTGGAAAATATGAATCAAATTGTAAACTAGCCATGGAGGGCTGGTCACCAGCACCGCCCTAACACACACCCCATTTCATCATCATCATCATCCAACCACACAGCTGGAGCCAAAATTTTATTGGGGATAACTGATAATGGTTGTTCCTTTGCGCTTTTGGAAACCCAAACATATTACGTTCGTATGATGTGATGAGGAAAAGCATTTATTATCATATTTTCATAGCAGGTCATTATTGTCTTATGAGATAATAAGCTCGAGTGGAGAACGACCTCCTCCCACATCCATAACACTGACAAGAATCAGAATTACTCTAATAGAAAAGAAACTATTTCTCTTGACGAAAACGTTGCAAAGTCCAAAGAATGTCACAAAGCAATCAAACTGAAAAAAAATGTTTTACTGAGTATCGGCCAGATTAATGCGGTTGGTGAACTCCAAACGTCTTTCCCAGCTGAACTTGTCAACAGTCGTAAAATAAAATAAATAAATAAAAAGAAAAAGCCTCTTTTTGGAGCCAGATTATTTTTCTGTTTTTAAAATCAGTTATTCAGACCTGCTGTACTGCACTGTGGTCTGGTTCAACAGCCTATCTGTGAAACTTTAAACCATATAATCAAATCTGAATTGGTTTGAAGGTTATTGACCAACGTTTGGCATACTCCTTTCATATAACTCGCAACAAGAACAATCTCAGTCTTTGCTAACATCTCACATATTTAAATGGGGAATACCAACTCAAATTTAATTAAAATACAGGCTGAAAATGGAAATCAGAGATGTGAGTGAGATCTAAATCCAATGGGTATGATGTGTTATATGTATGGTTGTGAAATATATAACTGTACATTTAAATCGCTATCCACATATTAAACTGCCTATTAGGGACACTAAAGGAAATCCAGTGTAAATTAACAATTAAATTGCGTTGTATAATCTCAAACAGCTATAATCCAGAACTGGGTTGATTAATTAAGGCTAAAATAATCCTGTTAATTTTTATCCAGGTATTTTGCAGACAGTTTGAGGTTTGATTTGTTAATCCTGGATGTAGTTATCTCCAACAGTGAAGGCAGAATGAATAGATTTGAAGCAACCTGTTCTCATTCCTAGCTCTTTATTTATGCCAATGTAAACCCATCCATGTTATTATGAAATGCATTTTTCTACATGCAGTATCATGGAGGTTAGTGAGTTTTCACTTGGAGGAATATTTTTGTTAGGTGGAGCAGAGCAGGGCTGAACAATTACATCTTTATTTTTAGGCTTGAGCAAACAAAAACCAAAGCTGACAGGTTGAAAGCAAAACTGAAACAGAATGCAGAGATGAGCAACACAAAGGATCCAACAAGACTGAACGGAAACCAGGACTTAAATACAAACTGAGCTAATGAAACAACAAGGAACAGGTGGTAAGACCCAAGGGCAAGCTGGAAGCTGATTGGCTGGTGAAGACGCAGGGAGCAGGCAGGGCTAACGAGACTGATGCGGGACAGGTGTGGGAGGAATTAAGGCTGGGAACACCGGAGTAAAAACACAGGGAAAAACAGAAAAACCAAAAACACAATGAATACAGTGTAATTAATAAAAGCAACTTAAATTATATCATGCCAGAAGTCTTTAAAGATACAACTCAAAACAGGTTACTCCAACTCAGTCCAGCCTAAAATAAAAAAAGAAGAAAAGGCTGAGAGTCTCTGGTGGAACGGAGAGTAAAAAATAAGGGAACACGGAGCCAACCTGTGACAAGACCAAGACACTTTCGTGCTTGCACCAACCATTACGAATCACAGTTAAAAAATAATTATGTTTTATGGTGTGACAATGGTGTGGTTAAGGTCTGGTTAGGTTTAGGCACAAAAACCACTTGGGTAGGGTTAGAGAAAGATCATGGTTTGAATTAAAATAATCGCTTGAAACATGGTTTAAAAGCAGAAACTGAACAGTGGTGTCTTGCAGCAGAATCCAACTTTTTATTATCTATTTATCTAGTCACACACACAACTTGCCAGGTCTGAATAATGACATTTGTCACCTTAAGTGCCTTTAATGACTTCTTATGTCATTTGGCACAATATAAATTAAGTTGAATTGGAAATTGAACCTTATATAGATGTCAGCAGTCTATTTCAGACACTGTAGGAGTTCAATAGAAGTCTATTGGATTACCCTGCATGTTGGAAAATGGTACTAAGGGGTACCCAGTACGTTAAAAACAGAGGGATGCAGAGGGGTGTGACAAAGCAGTGGTATTTGATGAGTTGTCAGTGAGAACAGGCTGGTTGAGACTATGATCAACATTCATATGACTGGCTGTGAGTGCTGTGATTGCTGTTAAATGAGGTAGGGTTAGTTAAATGAGGTGTGTTGGGAACCTTGCTAGCCTGCACTTAGGTAATAGATTCATGGACATAAGTCTGATTGTATGTGTGATCCTGCATTTGTTCTCCACAATGTTTCCACTCTTTCATCACAGACAATGAAACCTTTTATAAAAAAACTTAAAGGAAGTACTGTAGAAGAACAACTAACAACTTCCAGTAAAGTGAGCTCTGCAATCAATACTTTCACAAGTTTTAGTGTTTAAATGTCAAATTAAATGTCATGTCTTGGCTCCACTGGTCCTTTAACAGTCAAAATCTTTCAGGTAGGTTTATGTTCTCATGCTAAATTTAACCCTCCTGTTGTCCTCGAGTCAAGGAAGGAAGGAAGAATGGAAGGGAGGAAGAAGGATGGAAGGAAAGGAGGATAGAAGGATGGAAGGAAGGAAGGAAGGTAGGGAGGAAAGAAGGAACAGTCAAAACAGACGAGGTCAATTTGACCCGGGAGGACGACACAAAGGTTAAATTCCTTTTTAATGCACAAACTTTTATTTTATCTTGTATGAGTAAATCATCACTATAATAATTTAATTGTGATAATTACACCAATTAATCATAATCAGTAATACAAACTGACAATGACCTGCATGTTTCTATCTAAAATCATAATTATTCAATCAATAATATTTTGTTATAAATCTGAGAAAAAGAGACATTTATATCTGAAAATGAGTTCATGCATATGGTTCATCCTAAAGCGTCCCAGTCATGACACAGCTAACAGTCAATAATGCTGAACTATAGCAGGTTTGGGCTTAAGGACTTGTTCCTATGACAACAGTTACAGATTAATTTTAAGACCGCTTCAAAGAGCGAAAAAATCCAGACTCAAATTGTCAACATTCTAATCTGGATAACTCGGTTATCCATGTACGACGAATGGGACCCAGAACTTCATTCTTTGTTGTGGAGGAAGGTTGGAAGTTTTTTTGTGTTGTCACAACAAGGTCATATTTCCACAACAATGCAACAGCTTTCCCCGAATCACTGCTGATTTTACGACAAAGGTTTTTTGCCCTACTTCATCCATTACTAACTGCTGCTCACCAGGCTAACGCAAATGCACCAAATGCATAAAATAATTCAACAAACATTATAATATAAAGACATTTCACTCGTGTTGTATGTAGAATTTGAACATGGACTAAATGGCTCTACACTACACAGACTTGTACAGACAGTTGTGATGCCTTCATTAGCTCTTCTAAAAAAGTAGGTCATGAGTTTGACTTCATCATGTACATGCAAGAAAGAGCACGTGTAACATTTTTAGGGAAGAAAGACGTTTCATGTGTCCATTACAACAAGTGTGATACATGTTTTGGCAAGCAGAGAGACTTTGAACAATCATGCCACTGACACAAAACAAAGTCTTTAAACCATAAAGGCTGTGTATAGGGCTTTCATGCTTGCTTTCCATCAGCCTTACACTAACACTGAAGCTTGCTGTATGCTGGTACCTTCATTCAATATTACAATCTAAATATACTCAGACAATATTTACACAAGCCTTATCTACTAAACTGTTCTCTCTGTTATCGCACACATGCTTCTTCAGAAAGTCCACAGAAATGTCTCTATAGAAATGTGGCAGACACCGAATATTCTTCAGCTGCAGCTTTAGTCTCCTATAGTTGTCTGACTTGAAATATGTGGACAGACACGTACCCCCTAGTCAAGTACCTTTCCATAAAAACATAGGAATGAAAAACACATGAGAACATGCATGTATTGTCCTCCAAAAATCACCAGGCAGGGAAGTCTATACAAGCCCCCCCCTTCTCACCCTTTCTCTACAGGTTTTAAGGTAAAGCCGAGGAAAGGCCAACGACAGGCAGTGTAACTTTAGAGCTGCTGACAGAAAGTTGGCTCAATGAGATGGTCCTCTGCAGGAGTCTTACAGTCCGCATCTGAGGACAGTCCAAAGCTCTGCTTAACAAGCTGTGGCCTGCCAGTAGACCGTGTCTGGGTTTGAGGAAGAGATGGTCTCAGAGAGCCCATCTCAACGTAGAGATCAAGGTGATAATCTCTCAGCGTGTTTCCTGAATGACTCAAATAATGTCAGTGCTGATGTCCATTAAATTTGTCATTCTTGCTCGTAAGTGGAGTAAACACTTAACCAAAGCCATGAGTCAAAGACGTTGATATGTCTTCATCGGACTAAGGGAAAACTTGGATGAACCATTAATAAAACTACATATATGCTTTACTATAAGTTTGTATTGTACCTTAACTTAAAACAAACATTTTTGAAATATCTCTAAGTTTTAAATTGTGAGTTATTAATGGTTGTAAAGAGTAAAGACACAGACGGTAATTAAAGTAGAAAGTCCTCAGTTTTTGATAAGTTTAGGAAAAAAAATAATGTTAATGGAAGGCGACTGAAATTGGGTCTGCTTAAGCCCCCTTTGGTGGTATTTGGCAGAAAAGGAGAAACTAATTAAGTTCTTGGCGGAAGCTGTGACAGGGTGTTAACCTTTTGGCACAGAAATCAAAAATAGACCCACATCATAATGAGAATTTGATTAGATTATAATATTGTTTGTCTGTGTAAAATGTTGAGGCACACCAACAGCTCTTTGGTAAGTTTCTAATAACTTTTATTATCTAAATGATTGCAGTTTTCACACAGATGTTTTGCATGGTTACAGAAACATAGCAAGTGTTGCTTTAATGCTAATGCTTAAAATATTTCAGTGAATCATCCATTCCCCCCATTTCACATGTGGTAGAATAAATTAAAACATACACAGAGAGTGAGGAAGATTTCATGATCTTATTGTGTTTTTCAAAAGAAGTGATCTTATTATTAAACACTGCATGCGTATCTTTAACCTGGTTTATTTAATTAAATGTTCTCAGTCTACATTAATCACAAACCCACTATATACATCATCACATACTTCTGTGATAAACACCACATTACACCTGGAATTAACATATGATTGGCATCTCTGGATAAGGAAAGTCATGTTGATGCAGGGTTTAAATGCAGGCAGAGCGCATTGTGATCAAAAATGTGATTAGGTTGGCCAGACCACATCTGAAGCTGTTTCCCATGACCTGAGACATGCCATAGTTTTTGAGAAGTCAGCCCTGCCTAGTATATTTCCATATTGAAATCTGATCACAATAACTAGAATGTTTAAAAGTTGTGTTTATAGGTATAAGAGCAAACTGTGCATGGACATGCATACGGTGCCAACATGCCGCTTATATTTATTTTTATATTCCTTATCTTGTGTTATCTTGTGCTAACTGGTAGATGTTTGGATTCCCACGCACCGACTTCAGATCTCTTCTACTGTAATCTGTTTTAAAAATAGACCATGTTTCTCATTGTCCTTTTGTCTTTTCTTCACTGTTGAACCAATTACATATCTCCCTTCATCCACACGTTGACCTTATTTCCAATCAACACGGACTAAGCAGCCAACAATGAATCAGAATTTTCACGAAACTGAACTTGCCAAATCATGGTGCCTTGTGGTAGACCCCACTGATGTCATCCAGTTGTCTTTGGCTTCTTGCATCAGAGACATATGATGCTCCCATGTGACATCCCACTGCTGTGTGTGGGTCTGGTTGTGGCCTTTGTATATACACCAGTGATTTGTGGTCACAGGGATACATTTGTAAGCATTCCAGCTTTAGTGCAACTGCTGCTTTCCATTTTAAGGCATCTGTGTGTTTGGGTATGCCTACTGGAAATACAGTGGTTGACTTTGCAGCTTCTTCTCAAGCCAATTTCTAATGTTTTTGTGGGGAGGATATTGAATTCTTGCTTGCAGGAAGCGATAAAATGAAACTTGGTGCCACCTCCAATAATCAGCCAGTTTTAGCCAGATTAGCCAGAACTGAGTATAACATCCACCCACATTTCATTTTTTACACTTTTAAACTTTTCCTTTTTTTTTAAGTTGGAAAAATTGAAGTGTAAGAATTTACATTCAGCAAACAGCTGCACTGAACTGCACAGTCCAGCTGTTACTTTTATTCAAAATTCAAAATACTGTTGAATGTGGGGAAGAAAAATGTAATCATCTGCTTAAATTGAAAATTCACACCATGACTCAAAGTACCCTTACTGGCAATCTGTGGTAAAACAGATAATAATAATAATACCAAACCATCCACACCATTGACGAAAAAATCTTGGATGAACTGAATTTTCCTGACTGAAACACGCAGCTGTCTTACAGTGCAGCTATCACATTAACAAATCTGAAATCACGTGTTCATTTCAACTTGATTTTTTCCCCCTGCCTGCACAACCTGTAACCATAAACACTTAAACGAGGACAAACTGACTACCACAGTGCACTTGACACCCAACACCAAAATGTATCCTTCTAAACCAAAAAAAAAAAAAAAGAAAAAGTTCACCTGGAGCACTGCCAGTTGCTGTGAAGTTCAATGTGACAGTTTCCTCTTTCAGTAGCAAAGAGAAAGATGCTTTTATCCAGGAATACAAGCTCTACTAAGCATGGAGGAGTATGTTATAGTAATACGAGTAGAGAAAGAGATGAATTGCTCACCTTTGGAGTGTATATACTACAGTTACAATTTATTGATAAAACAATGCTAAAAAAAACACTTTTTTTTTTTTTTAGGAGAGCTCAACCTGCACTAAATCTGTCAATGAGTCGCCATTAAACATTGTGAACCTGTATGAATGCCAAGTTTATCTTCTGTAAAACTGTTGGTCAAAACGCAGACATGCTTTGGTTGCATTTGTAAGCTCTAATATGTGCACTGCATGTTTATTGTCTCTGGTGCACATCCCTATCACTCTGGTTCTATGTGTTTATACTGTAGGCAACATCCAACATGTTTCTACTGGTTATCTTCCCTCAATCCACACAGGGCCTTTTAAAAAGGTAAATAGATCATTTTAATTAAATTTAGTAGCAATATCAGCCACTTGGGAAAACCTATACGACTATCAACTACATATGGTACATGTCTGTCAAACCTACTATACATTACAGGAGAACAAGAAGGCATTGTATAATGTTTCTGGGGCTGTATTTATTCTATATTACTCATAGAGAAACATGTTTTAATTTCTATGCAGACAAACATATTGACACATTTAAGAGCATAAACATATGTTACCACAAACGCACTCTAACTGTTAAATTAAAACAAATGGCTCATTTACAAAGTACTAAAAGGTTCGCTTTCACTGTCTCTCATGCAAAGTAGCCATGTGAATTAAAATGGAGTTGGCATGGCTGTTGCCGTCTTACGAGAAAGTCAACAAACTCAAGAGCTCTGGTTTAAATCTCAGGGCTGGCAGGGCACTCAGTCGCCTCCTCTCCTCCCCCCCCCCCCCCCCCCCCCCGCTGCCTCCTCCTCCCAGACTGCATGTTCACTGCTCGCCTCATGAAGTTTGGTCATGGCGCTTGTTTTCTTAGTCCTCCAAACCACCAATGATACTGGCACAGTGCACTCGCTGTGCCCTTGTGCTGCTGCTACCCCTTCCTCTCTATGTCCTCCTCTTACTTGATCTGTTTTGCCAGAGTTGTCTTTCTTCGTTAAGAGCAAATGCCCTCAGAAACAGTAACACACATAGCTGGCCTCTCCCACCTCCTGTGAACCCCTCACTGCACATTAGGATAGCGGGCTTGTGTCTGCTGACTGTCCCTCTGCCAATCTACAATGTGGCTGGCTGTGCAGTGGTGAGCTGTGCGGCGGACCACGCCTGTGTAGCCTGATTTACACTCCTTTCTTCCTGGGCAGCCACTAGACAGCAGCCAGCTCCTGGAGGGACCAACGGCGGCTTCAGCTAAGGGGCCAAGCCCGGGGCCCATTTGGTTTTGGTTTCCTTTCGCCTGCCACTGTGCCACACCTAGCATGAGTTGGGCTAAATGAGACCAGTGTGTAGATTCAGAGATTGTGCTTAAACTGAAACCAATAAAAGGCGAGGCTGTACAAACGGTTCCACCACCCCTCGCAGGTCATATGTCTGTCTGTCTGTCAATTTATTCATGTTCTACCCGACCCACCCTGTCTCTAACTCGTTTATGCATAAATTCCTTGTGCACGCTATCGCAATGAAGCATTGAGAGTCAGGGGCCATGGTTCGTGGGCTGATGTTAGCATTCATTCCTTTCTCCCATTTTACCTCTCCACTATAGGCAGAAACATGTGCACGGAGAACATTCCTTCCAGTGTACCTCCATTCTTCCATCCAAGACTTTCTGTAGACTCTGCCCAAATTTATTCTTAGTTCTGTCCTGAGTGCAAATGATGCTTAAAACCTGTATTTGAAAATATTAAAATTTAACAAAACAATGTCACAATGATCTCCTTGGTAGATCTGAGGAGGACCTTACGAGAAATAGTAGTTAAGTTGGGCTATGTGGTGGATTTAACTATAGTTGCCAATAGCCTGGTTCAACTTGACTAATGTATGCTGACTAATGTGTAGCTTACTCCGAAATAGAAAACATAACAATCAACTAAATTTCTAAGTGTATGTCACATAAAACCTAAATGTATAATAGATCACATAAATATTTATACAGTATACTTTATGTGTATGCCATAAAAGAGTCAAAAGGTCATGAATCAAATTTCATGTTTTGTTAGACAGCAGCAGATACTCAGTCAACCTTTTTTCTTCATTAAATGACTGATTGTAAATTTTCAAAATTGTTGCAGATTTATTTGCTGTCACTCAGCTATTCAATGAGCCAACTACTTGTTTCAGCTTTTCATATATGTATCAACATGTACGCACAAAGAGGGGCTGTGCACGGTTCACTGGATTTGGATGTAAACACAGAAAAGCTCAACGTCAGCACTATTACCTTTTAATCATTGGAGTATTATTTGAGCCTAATTTAATGGAGGCAACAGGTTGAAAATGCTGTAAACTTCTAAAGGAAACGTCAGCTACAATTAATTCAAATAATACATTTTAATTATCGAAATGAAAGCCCTTCTTTGTAAAAGCTATAAAGATAATTAGATTTAGATTTCATTGTAATTGCAGCAGCTGCAGATATTAAACGTTGTACTAAATGTTGGTCTGCCCTCTAGCATTGTAGGAAGTAGAGTTTCAAGAGAGGTGAGTTTCATTATGTATTCCTAGAAGTGCTTGATGATCTGTTAACCCTAGGGCTGAATATCCCACACCCAATAATAATCTCTTCCATCTCTCTCATTCTGTATGTTCTACCTTTTAAGTGAACTTTGTTATCAATCTGCACATCACTGCCGAGATGAATGTCTTGATAGTTTAATTACAAAATGTGTGAAAACTTGTCACACAGGTACACCCTAATTTGAATTGAAAATTACTTACAATATAATCACTTCATCTCTGCTTTCTAATAAATTTAGGTTTAAGACGTATACCTATAAAAACGTAAATGTGATAATTCACATACACTGAGTAAGGACTTTGCACAGCTTCTGATTGTTTTTTTAATAAGTGAGAAGGGGTAGATGTAATTTTTTTTCACTAGGCAACTGAACTCAAACAGCACTGAACTTTTGTTTGGAAAAACATAGTAGACACAAATTATTATTAAAATATTTTATATATCTTAAAATGTGTCTCAAGTGGATTGAAGTTGTTTGGACCAATCAGACTATAATGTCCCATTTCTTTCAACCACATGTACACAGACACAGTACTTATGAAAAAAGATGGCAGACATTGCATGTTGAGACTCTGCAGCTCCTGTTTGTAGTCGGCCTCAAATAAAACCGGAGATCTACAAGACTGTTGATGGCAGAGTTATTGTGGAGGATGAGTTGCTTAACTTCCTCGCTGTTAAATTAAGACAGAGTATGGTTTGAACTTTGCCCTACTCCATAGCAGTGCATTTCCCATAAAAAGCCACAGAAAGATGTCAACAACATCCAGAGTTGGCTTAAAGTAATGAATGAGTGTGGGGAGAACATTTCCAGATTTGACTCTCATTATTTGGATGAACTGCTGCCATTGACATTTGCCAACATGGATGTCTTGAGCCTACTTGAGAGAATAGAGCAGTTGCACACTGAGATCTGCTTCATATGAAGCACGCAATGCAGCTACAGGCTGATGTAAGGGAAGATTTCTTGCCATCACTGTCGAGATCAATCGCCAAGTGTCCAGCTGAGCATTCTACTGACCTGACTCAGGGTGATGGTCCGGATGCATCAGTGACGATGGTCGGAGCCACTGCAGTGTCCATGATGGCTGGGGCCTCTGCCTTAAGGCCCATTTATGCTCAAGGTTAAATACGGATATGGACGGATTCTTCTGTCCGTGCTCTGCGTTCATTTCATCCGTATTTCAGCACATTTCCATACAGCTTACAGATACGGACCAAACGGAGCAGTACCACCGGAAACCATGGGGGGGCAGTGTTGCTGTCACTACTCGATACGTAGCTCTAGTGAGACACGAAGAAGAAATAACAATGGAGGAACTTTTTGAGGAAAGGTTTTGCGAGTTGGTTAGAAACTTTAAACATATGTTTTTTGTCTTTTATGCAAGAGGAACATCATCAATACCTCCTCCACAGTCGCCATGTTTGTTTTTGAGTTTGTTGTTGTCAAACTTTTGACTCTGTGCTGCCCCCTGGTGGATGTATTGGTTAACATCCATACCAACGTAAAGGACGCATGGAAGTATGTGAGCACGGACGTATACATTTTCATATGTCCGTTGAGCATAAATGGGCCCTTAGACATGGAAAGACGTGTTGTCATCATCTGTAGTACCAAAGAGGACAAAATGTCAAAATTTACTGACTTTAAATTGTCCGGTAATAATTTTGGTGTCCATAAGTGGCAGGATAATCAGCCCACTTTGGTCACTTGACCCCCGCTGTACAACCAATGCAATAAGTTCACACATCAGTCCCCCGATAATAAATATGCGTAGTAGTAACCCTTAATCTTTCTCTTCCTCTGCTGCTGCATGGTGCTTTTGTTCCACTGTTGCATGGTGTTCCTGCTCTCCCTGGTCAAAGAATGTGGCGTGCGCTAAGTTTGAACAGTGTCAGTTTGTTTGTTTAAACATGTCATTAAGTCTGTAAATATATTCCAGACCCACGACGCCGCGTGCTGCTCCCGTGTGTGTTTTTTAAGAAAAGGCTCGCTGAAATCCCCGTCCCAAGGGTTATCCCATACAAACCCAGATCACAGAAGGGTTGCATACAGCCAGTGTACCCTCTTTGTCAATGCTTGTTGATTTGAAGCAAATGAGAATAACTGTGACCAACATTAATGCATGTCTTTGTTCCCCTGCTGAGCAGAGACTGCGGCTGCTGCTTTAGTATTTATTTATATGCCTTGTTTTATTGGACTTTTGCCTGTTTTTTTATTTATTTAACGGCTTCTTGATAGTTTTATTGACATCTTATTGTATTCTAACATTGTTGGGGGTTTTAATAGTTTTGCTTTTTTTGGGTGCAGATGGTGTGAAGATCATATTGGAACACCACCCTATAATGCACACTTTGGATCAAACAACAAAAAAAAACAATTCAAGTAACTTATAATGATGCCATGAATGTTACTTAAAAGACCTAGATGGTGTAGTGCAAGTGAAATGTCTGTGGCTGCAGGAGTCGACACTTTCCAAGCTGTTTTAAGAAATATCATGTATTACATTTATTTGCCAGTTTAATGACTGAAAATAAAATCATCCTGGTTTTATCATACATGAGGTTTACATGCTGCCAATCCCAGTTATGGAAATATTGGTACAGTTGTCTCTTTGTAATACATTAAAAATATCTTCCTTTGTAATCCATGATTTTTTATTGTCCTTTTTAATTTATCCTATATGTAATGTGTTGTCTTTTATATGGAACTAGAGTCTGAAATAAAGTTTCAATTGAACTGAACAAGCTCAAATACACATGAAAATACTTGTATAAGTCGCGTATAGAGATCTGTCAGAGCTTGCTTCCATTGAGTTGCCTGACAGATGGTTGAAGCTGCCTCAAACTTTTCCAACAAATGTACTCATTTTGGCTGTAGACGGTCCTGCAGCTGGGGGACGCACATTAATCACTGTATGATTGGCGAGCCAAAGAGATCATCCTCAGACAAGGGTGCTCATATTGACATTGGACATGCGTTGCTCTTGCCATGTCTAGTCTTGGTGTCTGTAAAGCTCTGTCAGTCAAACAGAACTAAGAAAAATAACGTCTTGGATTAAAGAATATTGCTTTAAGCCATATTTAATACAACCTCCACGTAATTTGTAAGCTCTTTCTTTTTTCTTGCATTTTGGCTCTCTTCATCAATCGTAGACATTCATCAGGATGATTGTCAAACTGTATGATGTCATATGCATTTTACATCCTTTGTGACAAAGGATGCAATTGTATGCATAGCAGCCATGTTATTAATACACCTAGCTTGTTCTTCAGCCCAAAATCAATGAAGTACAGTTCTGTATACTTATCTGTGAGCTCATGGATATTTCTATCTGACAAGAAATTCAACCACTGAAACACTATTTGGGATTTGATATGTTATTTATCTGTGGAGAAACAGAGACAGTGTCATGAAGGGAGTGTGGGAGGAGGGAGAGAGGAAATAATCAGCAGACTTGTCTCGTGTGTTTTAATGTGGGCAGGATTGTAAGCGAGGGAGTGTTTTATGTATGAGTGGGCGGATGGGTGTAGGTGTGTGTCATGCCATTTGTGTCTGCCCAATGTCCTCTTCATACTGACGTACAAATTATGTGTTTGATCTTGGGTATGTGTTTGTGTGCGCACATAATGGAACATCTCAATCATGTAACGAGACAAAATGCGTCTGCACATTTTTAATCACGTCATTTGGACCTTTACTGGTAACTCCAATCTTGATGTGACCGGTAATCCTCATCCAGACCAAAGCACAGTCTTGATGAGGTGACATGTCATTATTTCTGAGGTCCAGGTTACGGGTAGGGTGTGAATTGAGGTTAGAGTTAAAGTTAATCATATATTTGTTATGGTTAAAAAGTTAGGGTTAGGATTTGAATTAAGCTGTCCTCATTGAATGGAAGTCAATGCAAAGTCCTAACAAGGATGTTAGATGTGTGTTTGTGTGTACACATCAAGTAAAAGTAATTAAGTGACATTGCCAGTTTCAGTTTGTGAGTTAATCTGTAGTCTGACAACTCCTATCATCTCCTCGTTGCCATGACACCAGGCACATCTAACACAGACTGCTTTGGATTGAGTGTATTTAAGGAAGTGTATATGGCTGCTTATGTGCACATTCAACCTTTTATGAACTAAACATAAAGTTTGGTGGTAGATTCAAGTAATGTTCTCTGTGCATGTCATCAGTGTGAACAATTTATTTTGTCCTATAAAATATAACAGTAGATGACCTATATAAATTTGCAGGTGGTCAATAGGGTTTGTTTTCGCTTGAAGAGATTAGAATAGTCTTCAAATACAAAGGCCAAACTGAGGCCAAACATGTTGGTTTTGTGGTAGGAAAAGATGTTATCCGGACAGATAGTAAACACATGTGAGATCACAAAAAGACCTTTAAAGATGCAAAATGCTGCCAGAAAAAAAAAAAAAGTTTCTGCCCTAAGGTTTGAGCTGAGGTATCATACGGACACCTGTGACAGTCTCATAATACACATATTCAAGGTTTTCTGTTCAAGTGAGGATTTCTTTAAAGGAAATCAAAAAAGACTTATTAAAAGTTAAATCAATATTTCATTTTAAAATAATGAAATGAAAATAAACATGCTGTGGTTTATAACAAAATAGAAATTACAGCAATTTGTTTTAGACATACAATAAAATGTTCGAAAGGTTGAAGGATGAAGCAAGGAACTTTTCTAGTCCTACCCCTTTTTTCTCTTTTCCCTTTTTCTTAGATAGTTGATTTTGACAATTTTGACAAATTAATCTTATTTTTTGTTATATAAATCCTTGCTTTTTAAAAAACTGAATATATTAAAACTTCTATCAGATACCATACTTTGATGCTCTTCTTTTTTTGAGTCAGCAGAAGGCAGTTCTATTAAAAGCTCCTACTCAGTGACCCTTTGTGGAGCCAAGGCCTTGGCAGCCTGCCCAAGACACAAAACATAGAAGGGAAAGTACTTGTCTTAAGGAGGAAAGCACAACACAGAAGGTATGTTGTGCTTGAGTGCCATGCCACTGGAACAGAGGAGTTTGATTCTAAAAATACCTGCCTCCCACCACACTCACACTCCCGACATGCAAGAGCCTTTGCACTGGAAGACCTAACAGCTTGATGGCAATTACTGCAAAATTGCTCTTATTTTCTCTAAGTCTTCATAATTTCCAGTCAACTTATAATTCATCAGTTCATGTGTGTTTGCATCAAGTGAGCTGGCAGGGGAAACGGGTAACGCCCTGCCACTATTTAAAGTCTGAACTATTCCAGGTAGGCTCTGAAACTTTGCTTACTCGACCGTGCCAAACATTTACCAAAAGTCTCTGCCTGACACCTGTGACCAAGTCATGCAAAAGCAATTACAGAAAATCAAACACAGACATTTCATGTGTAAGTGAGGCCACCCAAACCCATCAGTTATACAGGACTAAGCAGTAAAACCATTACAAGACGATTAAAATTCACTCAAAGTAAATGCAATTATTTTTTTTACTTAACTTTCATTAGTGAGCGGGTGTAGCAGTGCAGAACAAAAAGCCTGCATGTGTGTACCCAGTGTTCATGAACCATATGACTCTAACAGTCATTAAGCATGGTTGAGGCTCTAGTGGATACATGTCAACGAGGTAAAGCACTACATACCATAATTGTCATATTGCACATTGTCTTTACTGGCAACTACTAAAATAGATGAATCTATTTATAGGCCAGTTAAATACGAGTCAGGTGTTGTCAAAAAGCCCGGGCTAAACTGGCTCTCTGGTGTGATGAGCAGCATACTTTGAATACACAACCAAGACATGGACGGCCACACCAGCTGAGAAAACAGCACGAATGCAGTGTTTAGGAAGTCATACTCAGTCCACAATTAGGCTAACTGAGCTATAGTAAGCTACCAACCAACACCTTAAAGTCAGAGCTTGAAAAAAATGTCTCAAAAAGGTAAAATAAATAAAATAAACAGTGTAACTGCCAGAGCATTGCACTGCACTAAAAGAATGTATTGTAAGCAATGCCAGAAACCTACAGTACAGTATTCCAGTAGCATGAATGTGAATGAATGACTGGATTTACCATTTTTCAAGCCAGTTAATTTAAATCACAAATAAAGTATTAATGCCAGACACGATTATGTTTTATATTCAAGGACTGGACAGTTACATGTTCACAACAGCAGGCATTCACTGTGAATGGAGCACATACTGGAAATAATTATCAACATACTATTTCCATTATTCTAACTCCAACATTCCCCAAAATAACATGCATATCATATGTAAGAAAAATCATGTTTTGGTATATGAAAGATATATTTGTACAGTGCATACAGTATGAATATGCATTGGGCAAATGTTTATCTCTTTAAAATGTGGTGAGACATAGCCACATATTACATGTCTTTATGAGTGGGAAAGTTATCTTTGCAAACTCTAACAGGTTAACGAGATACCAGCATCCTATCTAGGCAGGCCATATGCAGTACTAGTAGTAGTATACTGATGATGGACTACATGTTGGGTAAAAATGCAGTAAAATAGCACCTAAAATAGATATTGTCACTAGTGGATTAAATTCAAAAGCAAATTATACTCAGCCTTGTCTTCACCTATTCAAAGTTACATAACTGTAACCCACAGGGGTCCACATAGCAAGAATTGATTGTTAAATAACATTTTCTGTGGTTCAGAAATATCCACATTGTGAGAACTGGGCATTGAAACTTCATTTTTGTTCAAAAGGTGCATTACAAATCATAATTCCAGGTTAAACTTGGCAGGTTCAAGTTTTAGCAGACTTACTCTGAACAGACTAAGAGAACTGGCAATCTTTGATCCAAGGAAATAAAGGCAATGTCTCGTTGACCACAGATGCCATCCAGTTGGCTGTCCTCTAGCAACAATCTTTCACAACTCTTTAAGTCTGCCAACCCGCAGGGCTCTGCCTACTTCCATTCTCCACTCCATCACTTTAAATCTGATCCTCCGAGTCTTGATTCAAAACACGTATTGGTCAGTAGTCTGGGTTTTGGTCCACCACAATCAAACACAATCCCTCTCCTGCTGGTGTTTTGCCCCAGTGGTAGACAGGAAGAGGAAAAAGAGAGACAAAATGTCAAAAATGAAACATGAAAAAGATGCATGTGTTCACTCCAAGCCACTTTTGAAGATTTTCTGTCCAGTTCCTCAAAAACAGGTCTTGGAACTGGAAGTTTCTGCACATGCAACATTCTCTTTGTTATTTTCTTTCATAAACCGCACGTCTGATCCCCATCCATGATAGCCGAAATCCCTTCCATGTTTTCACAGGACTGCTATTCTTGTTTTTTTAGGTTAAATATCTATTTAAAATTCTTGGGAATGTCCCGTACTGACAAACTTTGTTAAGATGAGGACCTAAGATTTGGAAAACTGAAGGATTTTGGAATTTTGTCAGTACTTCTTGATAGTTCAGTCCCGTGGTGTTCTTTTAAACTTCAAGAGGCTGAAAAACTATGAGCTGTAGTCATGAGTTACCAGTCAAACTTACCACTGAGTCAATCTACTACACTTCTACAACTAGGCTGTGTTTGCTTATATAAATCTAAACAGCTTAAAATATGATACAATCATGGAAGAACAACATTGCTGAATTACTAAACAAAATTTAAAGCCTACACGCTCAAATTAAGTTCTTGTTGACTAAGAATAACAAACATCTGGAAATCTTTAAACACTAGCTGTGCACACAAATTCATCCAATGTCCCAACTGCATGCAAAGCACACGCAAAACAAATTTACACAGGGTTCGGGACCAAAGGTTACTCAGAGTTAGTGAAGAGAGAAATATGCACTTGACTGAAACCATGAAGATTTAATTTCCAAAAATACTATTCTTCTCAGAAATAATATGACAGTATTCATGGTTTATATTAAAACCATTCAATTAAGTCAAGCACATGCTGTGAGAAAATGGCAAAAAAATGCAATTACTTTTGTAATGTTCAACAGTGAGACTTATTCAAGCAAGAGGTTTGTCACGTAGTTCTACAAATGATTTATACTGTATATCTCATTGTGGAGTGAAACGCCTACCAACCTGAGGCTTATTCAGAATAGAGAGGTCAAAACTCCAGCAACACTTGTGGTATATCTAGAGCTACTTTATTGTTTAGACCAAAGCATTTCGGCTTGTGGCCTTCATCAGGGTCATGGAGCTTATACAGAATAGGAAACTTTAACGTGAGCAACATACCATACTGCCATGTGCAGTTTAATTTGCTGTTGAAATGCGTGCTAATGCATCTATCAACACAGATATTCATCAGCTCTGTTTATACATTTTGGGTGGTGCGAGCTGCAGACGAGGCAACGGTAAGAATTCTGTTCATTTAACAGTATTTTTCACCTCAAAGCATTCTCTGTCAGAGCCCCAGTCAGCTCTGATTTCCTTGGTTTTGGCTGCACCGGGTTCAGCTCCACTGCATTTAAGGCGTGCTGGTCTTACGTCTGTGGCATCTGTTGAGGAATGTGATGAATGCTGTCTCTACCATTCTGACAGCACTCTACTTGCATGATTTGCACCCAGACAATCCGCTCCACCCTGATGCTTGGGATTTAGGCTGATGTTTATACTTAGATGTTTTAAATGTTTGAAGCACTTGTGCCATTTCACACATATAACAGGTTTACATTTTTTATTTCCTCCACCAAAATACAGAATAATAAAAAAAAAAAACTCTTGCAAATGATTAAATTAGTCAAAACTAAATCAGTTCAGTTCTCTTAAGCTACATAGTAAGTCTATGTGTATTTAGCCAGAAAGAAAACTGTATTGGCTCTCCCACCTCTAGGCACATCTGTAGATGAGTGATGTGCAACTCTTTTCACAGAAGAAGTCAACCATGAAACTGCCATTACAGGTGCACCACATACACACATTTCCAAGCCAAGCTGTGTTTACAGTTAACAAGAGCAACAGACTTACATCATAATGTGGATTCATGTTATCTGATAGAATAATCTAACTGTAATTTAGATCTGAATAAATCTGTAACCAGACTAAGGGCGCGCCTCTTGTTGGTGATTATTTTTTCATTTGGCGTTTTCTTTGTTGGCTTAGAAAACCCAACACACTGCAATTCACATTTAAAACCCATCTGGAACATTTAGAAAAGTTCTGACAGAAAGAACAAGCAAATTGAGAAAAATCTATATTTGTTTGTTCATATAGTTTATTTTGGTATGTTGGAGTCTGATTACCCACCAAGTGAACTCAAGTGGAGTTCTCTGCAGGCCTAAAAAAAAAAAAAAAGAGAGACCCAAACCCAGCACATGCCTATGCATTTCAGACCTGACTTGACTGTACTTGTCTGCTTCAACACTATTTGAGACACAGAGATAAAATTATACGATTGGTTTGGCAAGGCTTCCTCACATTAAACATGACTAATGAGCAATAAACCAACACAGAATATGACACGATGGCCCATCATCAACACAATGTTGTATCTTCTGCCAGCTGCTTGGCTTGCAGATTTAGTGGTGATAAGCACACTGCCGTCATCTAGCAGCATGTAACACTACGGCATCTCAAAAGAAGAAATTATCTGCTTTAGTCAAAGAACATTGGCGCTTCTGAATGTTGACCAGATGAACTTGGCTGATAAACATAAAACGTCTTTCTGATCTGTGGTTGTGGAGGAGAGCTGGATGCTTCTTATCTGTTATTACAACAGCTGTCATAATTTTAGGAAGCTCCCCTTTTGCAAGTATTTACTTTCTTTCATGATTACTGACCACTACCTCACCAGACTAATGCTAATGCTAAACTCGGACATTGTATAATCGGCTGCAACACGACATGCATCAACACAGATGATTGACAGTCAGTGATAAAAAAAGAGATACAATTTTCAGAGTCTGAAACTTTGCACCAAAAAATGCACCAAATCTCATCCATTCACCCACATACAGTAGAATACAAACTTGTCAAAAAAAAAAATTGTTTACTACACCAAGACTGTTAATTTTGACTTGATGCTGCTTTAAATTGCCACTACTACTACTACTTGCCACTAAGGTATCATCCAACCAAAACTAAACTTCCACTGTAGCTTCAGTGACTTGCAGCATTTGACCTCGTGTTAAAAGGTCACAGTTTTGGGAAACCTAATCCCAGTGAATAAGCCGAACCCTCACGGTATGTCTGGTGGAGAATTCCAGTCCAATAAATGAGCCCACAAAAAAGCTATTGTGAGGAAATGAGTAGTGGAGGAAAACTGATGGTTGTGAAAAAAAGACAACAAAAAACAACAAAAGTTCAGTTAATAATGGAAAGTGAACTCTTTTTCTGGACTCTGCTGCATGCTATGCATGACTTAGATTTGTAATTAAAGTAGACAGAAAGAGAACAGTGTCACCAGAAACATGAAGATGTAGAGAGCTGTTATTGGATTTTGACATGCAAAAACTGCTTGAAGACCTACATGACATCTTTCCAGACTATTTCAATCATGTGACTGTTTTCACCACTGGTTGTCACAGAATTCTTATTGAGTTGGAGGAATGCGCTTCAGAGTTCAACCACACTGAACTTGACTTGGTTGAAATGGTCAGTGGTTTCTCTTTTTGTTTTTCTTAATCTTATGATTTAATCGTGTGCAAACTGTTCCACTTTATTGAACGTCTCATGATATGAAGCCAGAAAGCAGTGGCACGATGCACATATGGTAGATACATAACTGACACAGGTCTGTTATATGAAACTTTGGCAAAAGTTCAAGCAAAGGAAGATCTCTTCCCTCACATTCTGCCTCTATTTCACTACAGGTGACGTCTGCCATTTCCTCCTATTCTATTTCTCTTTGTCACTTCCACTTTCCCACACTGTCAAAATTACCCTCACCCACAATTCTGATGTCACAATACCTGACCAATTATATTTCTTCCCACATTCCTCACGCTAATCAGTCTCAAGATGCCATTCTTTAAATATCGCTGTAATCCTGCCTTTCAGACCTGCTCCTCCCCATCACCACCATTACCTCCATGATATCTAGGGACTCATCCAAAAGTTTCCATAAACCACCTGCTGGCTCTGCTCCACCACCACCACCACCACCACCACCACCACCACCGTCTAGACTCCAGGGGATCCTGTCCTATCTCCTATCTCCATATGGGCCTACGCTTTATGAAGATTCTTCACAGTGATGGAGTCTAATCGCCAAATGTCTCTCTGTCACTGACATCAATAAACATCGTGATTCTCTCCTTTTTTTCTTTTTTTTTTTAAAGATTTTGTTGGCATAGACGCCTTTATTTAACAGTAGGCCGACAGGAAACATGGGAGTGTGAGGGGGGTGTGACATGCAGCAAAGGACCTCCGATCGAACCGGGGTCGGCTGCATATATGGCATGCGCTTTAGCCACTCGACCACCTGCGCGCCATGAATCTCTCCTTTTTAACAAGAGAATGACGAATGCAAAATTGGGGAAATTCTTAATGTGCTGAATTCCCAGCAGGCCTTGTTCCTGTTGTGCCTACACTATGTGGATAGCACACAACAATACAATAACTTCACTGTGAGAATGTAACCTTTGTAATATCAGTGAGTAAACATAAATACTGAGAGCTAGTGGTCATACCCATTAGTCACATGCGAAGCCACAAACAGACAGACACAGGACAGACAAACAGTATCTGACTCACGCTAATTGAAGACAGTTTGACTTTTTCTTTCCCATCATGGAGGCGAGGTGGTCAATATCCATGTCATAATATTTCCCATTGGACTTGCTATGGTGGTAAACAAGCAGTTGTTTTTCACCAAAACAGAAAATCTCCCCCCATCCATTGCTTCTAACTAAAAGGGTTTACACATCTATGGTTACAATTTAGCAACACTGACTCACTACTTAATCTTACTCTGTTGGTTTGGAATTTAAATGAGATTCAAATAAATGTTGCTTAATCTGACTTACTGTTATTTGTTGGTGTGAGGCCAGACTGCTGCTGGTTACTCTTTTTTTCCTCTCAGTATTGTGACAGTTCACAGTGTTACAGAGCCTGGCAGTAAACACACCTGATCTTAATCAAAGGATACCAGCTTCACCTGGCTTCATTTTGGTACCTTTTTACAAGTTTGCTTCTGTAGTAGGAGAGCAATACCCTTTTTTCACCACACCAATTACTGACATTTACCACACATTGTTATCCAGAGGGGTGCTGTTTCTCCAGTTGGTAATTGGAAGAGAGAAAACTTTGAATGGTGAGAGGTGACTGCTGTTGAATGACAAAGAGAAGTTAGTTAGTTGCTTTATTAGAATGACAAAGGCAGGTAGGTTGAATGATAGGGGAGTAATGGTTGCCTTTTAGAGGGGCTGACAAGGAGTTCAGGCTTTTATCACAAGGGGCCTTTGCCATGGGAACCCAAACCAGTACCAGCACTTTCCAGAGGGTAGATTCACTTTAAGAGACAAGACAAAAACAGAAAAGTAACCATTTAGAGCCACAAAACTGAAGAGTTTATGAAAATATGTCAAGTATGAGGTCAACTGTGCTCCGTCAGATGTCATAATTCAGCATCCATTTGATATTTAGTACAACATACCATTAAAAACTCATTCAGTTGGAGTTTATTTCTGATAGCTGCTTTTAATATGATAGCTTTATATACTTTATCACATAAGTATGTTACGCAAGCAACCGTACACACACTACATCTCATAAATATTGCATATCAGATAAAACACACCAAACAATGTCGAGTCTTAAAAGTGCGTCTGGACTTTGCTGTGTGTCTTGTGATTACAGTGTGGAGGTTTTTTTTGTTTTTGTTTTTTTTTTGTCTTTGTTGGAGCTCCATTATGATGTATTGTCGCTTCCTTCCTTCTCTCACACACAGATTCTGACCACAGAGGTGACCAATATATTTACGATTGTACGGTGTAATATCTAGTTCCCGGTGGAATGTTTACAAAAGGCAGGAAATTACATGATTTTGGAGCTTGTGTGGGTTCCCACGCTGAGTGGGTGGCAGTGACAACAGGAAAGATGGCCAATGGGAGCACAAAAGCACAGGGCTTAGATGCCTGTATATTAATGTGTTCATCTTTATCCAAAGTTAGTGCAGGTAAAGTCCCACTTTGGTTACACTCTCTAATCCTTAGTTTCATGTTCAGTGCAAATTGTTGGCTCTGTTTCTAGCTATTATAATATACAAGGTCTGGTTATGATTGGGCTAAAAGAGTTTTTTTTTCAGACTAATATGAGTCACCTAGCTCTATGTATTTACTGAGAATCACCAGTGTATTTCATCATTATAATTGTTTTTAAGAGAATTGGAGCTGCACTGGCCTCCTTATTGGGAAAATCCATCACATTCTAATTTTGAGATTTCTTAAAGCAACATTGTGATTTAGAATAAAAAGGTTTCCTCTGGACAACATGACAAATTAATGACGTGTCTGCAGTTGCTTTCATCTCCACTGGCAGTGCTGTGAATATTTCATCCACTTGGGCAAGCCCTTGGAATATACTGGCAGGGCTATCTTATAGGACACTCAGCCTCTTTTTCAGTCAGTTCTGGTTGGCATCTACTACAGACAGCTTGGCCAGGGGCTGGAGAAGCTGGTCCAAAAGGCCCCTGCCATGTTTACTGTACTGCACAAGCCTCGGCACGGCACAACATGGGTGGCCCAGCTATGCAGTCGCCTTCAGGCTCAGTGAAAATGCGGCAGTATTATGGAAACACCGCACCCGTCTGGCTCAGGTTTTACCCAGCACATGACAAGTAAGTCCTTCTATCCTGCACATGAACTATATGGTTACCCTTCAGTGGAGGTTTGCTCCAATACGTGGCTGTTAGTGTCTACGCGAAGTGATTTAGAAATGGTTTTGTTTTCCAATTATTGCGTCCTTACATACAATATAATTAAAATATATACATCAAAAGTCATTAAAAGGAACCATGGTATAAATAAGGATGACATTTTTTGCAGGTTAAGACTCTTATTAGGTTGAGTGACATCATGAATGGCAGCTGTGTGTAGGTGATTTCAGAGCACAGTGTTATTTGAGACTGAAGCTCATCAACCTCTTACACAAAGGTCAGACACCCAAGAAATGCCAATTATTGTGTAACTGTTTCTCATTTAAAGATGCTTTCCCTTTAGTGGCCTTAACAGCACATCAACCAAACAATGTGTCCCATAGTCTCTGCTCGGTGTTCCAATCACCATGCATTTTGCATGTGTGCCCAAGGAAGTGTTTGCATTATAAATGTGACATGCTAGCCTACAATGACGCACAGCATAGCATATGGTTCGCCTCCAGTCTGAATGGCGCTACCACATTTCACGTGGACGTCAGACCTCAGACCTCAGTCTAAGCATTTCCACAAATATCAAATAATATACATTTGTTGACCTTAGTGCAGGTTTTATCAGGTCGTTTTCAAAAGACAGCAAATTGGCCACTGAAAAGCTGCATATTATCACTCTGCACCATATGAGTGGTTTCCAAACCAGGTTTCAGAGCCCAAGTGGGAAATCTCAGTAGGGTCTCAGACAAAATTACTTATTGAATTTTACTGGTATTAATTTTCAGTGTTTTGCAACATTTGGCTTAAAGTAGCCATCTACTCAAAACTGTGTTTAACTTGTTGTCACTTGACTTGGATGTTTGAGCTTCACTGGGCAGAATGATGTATGTGCAGAGTCTGACACTAAAAGGCTGTTTTCCCATTCATCTTCTGAAGAGGGAAAGTTTTTATCTTTTAGTTTAAGATACATACACGCATGATTTGTGATTCATTTTAGAGATGAATTTTGAATTAACTTTGTGTGTGTGTGTGTGTGTGTGTGTAAAAAAAACAGAAATATCAAACACAAATTCCAAGCAGAGTATTTCCATGTGTCTTATAACATGTCTATAGGGGATCTTTAAACTCACATAAAAACATAAACTGAGGCTCAAAGAAACACATGCACACACACTCACTCACTCACAAGGACAGTTTCGGATGGCCAGTGTTCCTTGCACCATTAAGTATCCAAGAGCCAGGATGACTCACAGGCGTTTCATTTGTTTTAAGTGTCCACTACAGATCCAAAGTCTTGCAAAATCTGACCAACTGCTGAGCTGCTCCCTCATCCGCTCTGCCCTGTTTTTACAAGGGCTCAAAACTTTCACTGACTTTGCACCCATCCTGTGACGGGTCATGGGTCGGTGTAATTCAGCATGTGCGTTCAGATGGTAGTTGTTCAATTTTCCTCTCTCTTTCATGTGATTTTCTGTATGTGTGGTACTTGCCGTTACTGACATTTTCCAAGATAACAACTGTCAAACAAGTCTAATTATACTGGGAGGAGAGGCAGCAGGGGTGTCCACATGCCGGTGGGGAGAAAGAATGACTGATGTGATTAATGGTACAGTAATGGAAAAGTAAGTTCCTACAGTGCCAAAAATGTTTAATGAATTGGAACTGAACAAGAAAGGGAAAGTGAGGTGGGAACACTGAGAGAAAAATTGGGAAAACAAATAGAGGATGAAAGATGGATTTTCAAAGGATTAAACAAAAAGAAAGGAAGGAGAATTACAGTGAAATAGAGGGAATAGATAAGAAAGCTGTATCTATGAAAAGGGTTATTAACAACATTTGGGGAAATTTGCTTATTTACTTTATTGGCAAGACTTCATGTCTACATGTAGCTATGACCAACAGCCAGTTCGCTTAGTTTAGGAGGTCATGTAACGCTCAGCAAAAAAGCATATTTCCCAAATATTCCCTAATTATTCCTGTAAGTACTGATGCAAAGTAAAAATAATATGAAATGTGAGTCTTTTCATGAGAATCTTGTAAATGCTCAGATTGAACTGTAACTAGCTACGTGGCAAGTTAAGAAGTACAAGTGTTGTAACTGTTGCTTGTGTGTGTGGTTGGGTTGGTTTTGTAACAGCCAGTTATTCATTATTAGTTGTTATTTTTATCCTATTTAATCCTGTGATTCTCTTTTGTCTATTTTATTTGTCATAATCTTCAGTTTTTATGCAGTTTTTATTTTATTGTAATATATATATATAGTGTATTTTATTTATTTTGTTACTTTTCCCATCATTTTAGTTCTTATATGAATCAGACTCAAACTATTTTACTACTTACATTAGTACTGTCTTATTATCTGTTATCTAAATTGCACTTGTTGTAGTATTGTAGTATTATACAAATAAAGTTGTATTGATTGATTAAGTGGCTTTATTTGATTGACAGCTAATGTTCTCTCTGGCTCAAGGACTCTAACTGAGTTGGACTGCAATATTTCGGTAAGTTTGATGGTATTTGATAATGATACCTAGTTAGCTATTGTTAGTTCAGTGCTTTATTTTCCTTGTAAACTAGCATTAGCTTCAGTTTGAGGCAGTGGGTTTGTGTTTCCAATGTGTGAAAAGGAACAACTCGCTCTCCTTATTTGAAAGATCCTGCATCTAATGGAAATGGAAAAGATGGTGCTGACCATAAGAAGCAACTCTCGGATTCAAACTGGCTCCGATGCAAACCCATGCATGATGTCATGCCTTGCTATGTCCATTTTATATTGTTTATGATAAGAGCATATTCTAATCTGGTGGTCTTCTATGCTGATCTCATGGTTGGAAAAGTCAAGCCCTTCTCCTCCAAAAGTGAAAATCTGCCCACATATATAGACGTCATCTGCTCCTGTTAATAATTACTATTATTTCTGTCACTCAAACGTAACTATACGTAATTTTTGGGCAACAGCCATTACAAGTTTTGTTGTCACTTTTCTTAGGAGGACATTCTTCATTCATCCACACCCTGCATTCATTACTGACCTGACCTTTCTATTTAGCTTTAGTTCATGATAAATATAAATGTTGTAACTTTATTAATTGAAAAAAAGAACGAGATTTGGAAGCATTTTCTTGGATCAAACCCTTTTAAAATAAATTAAATTAAGGCCTCAGTGGGAAAACTGGGGGCTCATCCTTTGGTAAATTTAATCCTGAGTAAAATTGGCTTGTTAGAATTATTTGTTTGCCTAGCTGTGTGTCCAAGTAGAGTGGGTTTGGTCGTACCTTGTATATTTGGTGTCTACATAGCTTTTGTGTCTGTTGGCCCTTGTAAAATATCATTATCCTCACAAATCCAAAACGTGCACATGTACAGCATGTACAAGGAAAAGGCAAGGATATACCGCCTTCTGCAGCCGGCACATCCTCTATTTCTCAGATTTTTCCAAACATCGCCCTGCCCTTGTTGCCCTTGTCCTCCTGTTCCACCACCCATAACATTTCCTGCTCCCCTGCTGTCTTCACCAACTCCCTAAATTCTCCAAATCCATACACTCTGTGTGCTCCTCCGCATACTACATAAATTTAACAGTGCCGTATCTTAGAGCTTTATACTAGCACTCTCCTACACATACCGTACATCTTTCATATTTACATCAGACGATACATCATCCGCACAGACACACACACAGACACACACACACACACACACATGTTCGCAGACGCAGTGCACACCCATGCATCCCTCAGAAATAGTTGTGATAAGTTAAATCTTGCCTTCTCATTGAATGTGTTGACTGGTTGCATCTGTCAAGGTGTTCTTGCTTAAAGCTTAAATCCGTCATTACATCTATTCATAAATGGGTGTGTACAAACATTTTGGTTGAGCAAGGAATGAATAATGAATGGCTAAAAGCTCTTGGACAGGATGTTTTTTTTACATACTTAATAAACCCATTTTTCAACAGAGAATACAGCTAAATAAATGGGAAAGAGCTTACTTCACATCATTTATGAATATGATGGGACAAGGTTATTGATTCCCACATGATTTAAAGCTTCAAGGACAAAGAAAAAATCCCAAAGAAGAATCAAGACTGTTGCAGACTGGATATCATCATTACCCTGAAATTACAGTCATTATAAAGAATATTGAATAATATTGACTCTCTGTCATGTGGTCTCATTGAAGGCTAAACAGATGCGAGCAGGGAGCTTGGAAAAATTTGGAAAATAGCTCTGCTTACATCAGCAGCACTGGGGAGTGATGTTGGCTAACAAGCTACTCCCATGCACAGTTTGTTTACACAGACGACACCCAGATCAGAGTCTCTTCTTCTCATTACATGAAATATGCAGTGGGGGAAAATGTCATGAGTTGTATTCAATCTGCTGAGTGTGACAAGGCAGCAAAGATCAGCGTGACAGTGAGTAACGACGATGAACTTCAGCGTGTGGAGATATTGCTGACATTAATGAATTATACAGCGTGTTCATGTTTGAATGCAAAAAGTCATTAGATCACATAACACTTGAAAAAAAAACTTTTCAGCACGTGTTAAAACTGTGTCATTGAGAATAATTGTTCGACACAAGTAGTTGAGTTGCTTTAGGTAGTCTCAAAAGAGTATTATTGTCTCATAACTTCAGGTAAAAAACAGGTAGGGAAGAAGAAACACAAATGAATAGATATATAAAAGAAAAGTTAAAGTTATTTAAACTGAAGGAGAAGAGGGTCTCTGTATAAATGCAGCCATTTAAACATATACTCTATACAATGTGTTGCACAGTTTTGTCAGTAAAGTATGTGAGTTGCCATGGTTTCTACAAATCTTATTTCCAGGCTAAACCCTTCAGAACAGAAATATGTTTTTGCTTCCTCTCAATGTAGTCCAAGTCAATAAGAAAAGCATCATTGAGAACTGAAGTGGGGTAGTTACTAAGGTAAGCAACATGCACTACAGCTAGCAAGCCTCTCCACTGGCACAGATGACTTTCTTACAGTAAGAGTAATATTAGGCTAGTTAGCAAGCCTACCGAAATGTAGCATCCAGATTACTTTGCTATCTGATGACTTGACCCTTACCTTGCATGTCGTAGCAGTCCTTAAACCCCCCCAAATCACTTCATAATCATAATCTGCTTTATTATCATTGTTCAATACGAAATTCACTCTCTATATACTTTAAATATTGAGATCCAATCAAAACTGTGGACAGAATTGAGACAAAGGAAATGTAATTGTCCAGATATCTGCCAGAGACAGATCGCATTTTTATTGTGTAAATAGTTTATTAGATTCTTCTGAATTTCCTTCAACACTAGAAGAAAATCAACATATAATTAGGCAAGCAAATCCTGGCTTAAAGGCTCTAAAATGTGTGATGACAATGATTTATACACACTATACACTCTCTGTGTATCTGAATACTCTTCCCTCTTTACCCTGTTATTTACTCCCGGAGATCACAAAACACGACAGCTGCCATATATCAAGCTATAAAGATACTAAAGTCATTACACTAAAGTCCAGCTCAACAGCACAGACTACTGTACTGTGTATCCACCTGCAATTAAAAGACATTTAGACCTTAAAACCATATAAACCTTCCAAAGCCAGCTGCGTTGTATATCCTTCCCCTACATCACTCATTTCTTAAAACTGGTTGATGATACAGATATTGCAGGAAATACAGAGGGAATAAACTACTAAAAAATCCAGCCCTAACAGGATGGGGGTGGACTGAGTAGGAATGTGACATTTTTATAAGAAGAAAATCTATCATTTTTATAGTATCATTAATAAAGTGTCTGGAAAGGAATTTTAAGAGAGAGCATCTAGACATGGATTTCACCCTGAGGTTGTTGCATATAAAGGTTGTGTGGAGGGATTCCAGTTCATTCTGTCAAAGACGGGCAGTCCCTGCAGACAGACATTAGTTCATAATATCTATCATAATATCCCGTCCTTTGCCAAGCTGGTCAGAGAACATTAGATAATTCTCCAGAGGTTACGTTTGACCATCTGATTTCAGAATGTCAGCAACAAATTTATTTAAGTCATAAATCATTACTATTACAGTCAGTTTACAAGCATACTCCTCATCTTGTCTGCATGCTTAGTTGTGTGGCCTCATGTTGGACAACAAACGCAGCTCATTATTTTTAACTAGCTCCAACTTCTTTGTCAGTTAGTGCAGACGGAAAGGAAAAATTCAATGATTTGGAAAATATTTAATTTCTTTCAAAGAGCGAGATGAAAAGATAGGTACCATTTTATTAGATGAAAATTTTATTACGTAGCTGTATACAGGAGACAATGAGATTATCTTAGCATAAAGACTGGCAAGCGGCACAAACAGCTAGCTTGGCTCTCTTCTAAGCTGAAAAATACGCTTGCCAACACCTCTGAAGCTCACAATGTATCAATATATCCAAGAAAAACAACTTTTAAAATTGTTTAAAGCCACATTGGAAAAGTTAACTTCAATTTCCTAATAGAATTATCCTGGATATCAAGCATGTTTTTAAAAAAAGTTGTTGTTAGATCACGGTCCGCTTCCTAGGTTTTTCTTTCTTTTTGTTTCGTGTCATTTATTCATTATTTCCTGTTTTATTTTGATATACTTATCACTCCTCTCGTTTCAGAGATCTCAATTTCTGCCCATATGTGATTGCCTGCCCCGCCCCGATTAGTTTCACCTGTCCTTCATCATTATTGCCTCCCTAGTGTATCTTAGCCTTTGTTTTTTCCTCTCTCAGTGCCAGTTCATCATAGTTCCTCCTCCTCTAGTGTTCCAGCCTCTACTGTGAGTTACTCTCCTGGTATTTTTGATTGCTACATTGTTTTTTCCTGGACCTAGCTTTTCCCTTCTCCATGTCACATTTATTTTCCTTATTTCCTGACTGACTACCTGTGCACCAAGCTTTGAAGGTTTTGTTATCAAGATTGGTGTTTTGTTTACAGAGAGGATGATTCTTTATCTCCTCTCACATTTGACTAAAATCTAAACTGTTCATTGTTGTCCAGTTTGGCATTTGAACCAAAACATAATGAGACAGAATCTTAGCAGCCTCATCCTTAACCTTCATGTCGTCCTCCCGGGTCAAATTGACCCTGTCTGTTTTTACTGTTCCTTCTTTCCTCCCTTCCTTCCTCCCTTCCTTCCTTCCTTCCTCCCTCCCTTCCGTCTGTCCTTCCGCCCTCCTTCTCTCTTCCCTCTCTCTTTCTTTCCTTCCTTCTTCCCTCCCTTCATTCCCTTTTCTTCCTTCCTTCTGTCCTTCCTCCCTCCCTCCTTCTTTCCTTCCTTCCTTCCCTCCTTCCTTCCTTCTCTCTTTCTTTCCTTCCCCCTTCCTTCTTTCCTCTGCCCGTCTTTCCTTCCTTCCTCTTTTCCTTTCTCCCTCCCTCTTTCCTTCCTTCCTTCCCTCCTTCCTTCCTTCTCTCTTTCTTTCCTCTGTCCTTCTTTCCTTCCTTCCTCTTTTCCTTTTCTCCCTCCCTCTTTCCTCCCTTCCTTCTTCCTTTCCTTTTCTCCCTCCCTCTTTCCTCCCTTCCTTCTTCCTTTCCTTCTTTCTTCCTTCCTCGTTTCCTTCTTTCTTCCTTCCTTCCTCCTTCCTTCCTTCCTCCCTTGACTCGAGGACAACAGGAGGGTTAAATAGCTTCCCAAACTGATTGCTGGAGGACAGAGGGGGAATCTGGTCCGTATGTGTGTTAGCTATCACTCACTAGTAAAATAGAGTCAGTATTTATAAAAAATAAGTCAAAAAAGACTATCTTCAAAGTAACCCTTCAGTGTTTAGAATCAGTGTCAGGGAGGGCTTTCCTATCAAACGCTGATTTACGGTCCAAGTTTGATCAAACAAGTTGGCTGAACAAATTGCCATAACTTATTTGGCTTTGCAACAAAGCACCAAGAACTAAAAATATGCTGAGGATTGACATCTTGAAGACTTGGCATTCCTGAATAAATCCCACACTTTACTATTTTTCTTACACCCATGGTTCATCATTTTCTTAAAACTACTGGAAACTTGTGAAGAAAAGTGATGGATTGCTTCGTTTTTCAGTATGTTGGCAGTCAGACTTTAAACCAGACAACTGTTTCAAGTTTGACAGCGATCGAAACTCACTGGGAGAAACACTCATGCATGCTTTTAACATTACGTTCTGTCCTTTTTGACATGAGTATACTGTTTGTACACTGACTGGATGCTTCAAGTTTTTACATCACACTTGTGTAAATTGAATATTGGACCAGGAAACTATTTCTGATGTCACAAATCATGCTTGTAGGCCTGCCCCTTCAAATCAAAATGTTCAATGAGCACAGAGAAACTTTCACGAGATGAATGTGAAAGCAGCCTTCCAGCGTTCAAACTCTGCACATATATCATTCTGCACAATGAAGCTCAAACATTCAACTTCAGGAGCAAGAAGAAGAAAAAATAACATGCTTTGGAGTGGAGGGAGACTTTAGCTTCCAGTTGCTATTAGTGGCCATAGTAAATACAAGTAAAATACGGTTCACACAGTCTGCTATGTACATTTCTCAATGTTGGAAAAACACATATTTGAGTAGGTCATGTGACCCTACAAAACCACATCTACCACAGATATTGAAGTGATGATACATTTTACGGATGGAATGATGATAAGATGATATTTTGCTCATTCTAGGGCACATTTTGATTTAAATACATAATAAAATATGCAATAAAACACAAATATCAACACATTCTGACAAGTCACCATAACTAACATGACAGTAACATGAGCTGCTGATCCTAGAGCTCTATGGGAGAAATGATCTAATTAATGCCACTATGAAAATAGCACTTGATGTTTGTTACTGTCATTACTGTCAATTTTTCACTCTGTACATAATATCAAAAACTGATCAGTTAGATGTCAATGTCCACAACATGATATAGCTTAATTTCCAGTGGTGACAGGAAGCTGAGTCAGAGGATTAGGGTTAGGGTTGGGGTTGTGGTTCAGGGGTTGTGGATGAACATTAAGTTCGCTGGCCTACAGACTTGGGCTATCCATGTCCTTAGTGCAATGTGGTGTGGAGTAGTAGATAGGGGTTATGAGCAGGGTTCGAATCCCCGTGCTGGCATCGAGGTCTCCCACACACAGGGCAGCAACCAACACGGCCACCCACCCACCACGTGCCTCTCAACAAAACAAAGCAACAAAATCTAAAAACCAAGTTAAAAGGGTATTTTAATCTCTGTAATACTTATTTTGTTTATCAGGGTTTATAGGGGTAAGAATAGTTGTAGGGATGTGTTGTAAAATAAAACCATAACAATAAATACATAATTAAAAATAGAAGGTGTAGATAAATAGGTAAGAAGTTCATTAAAGGTACTTAAAATTCATGAAATGTTTGTGGGTGAATAGAAGTGGGAGGGTAAACATGCATGGTAAAAAAGATAAAAGAATATAAAAGTGTATGACAGGAAGCTGAGTCATAGGATTAGGGTTAGGGTTAAGGTTAGGATCAGGGTTAGGGTTACTTCCTTGATACTGAATGAGTTAATAGAGCTGTAGAGAGGTACAGAGCTGCAGAGGACTGTTGGCCTCCACATGTACCTCCCTCACCAACATTGGAAATCGAGAGGAGGAGGATAAGAGTGAAATGAATTAGGCCTTAACCACATTCTTTGGAAATGTAAACAACGTTTTTGGCCAGAGATTACTCTGCTAGCTATCCACGAGCTAACAGTCAAGTGTGTTTTATGTGATGGGTGGGGTTTACTAGTCACCCCAAATCACTTTTGATTGAATATATTTATGTAACCGCCCCAGAGTTCATCAATAATATTTTGATGTTTTACAGGACAAGAATAGAGGGGGATTTTGATATAAAAATGGGAAATGTATTTTTCATTTCACTGTGTCTTTAAGTCTTTTTTTCTTTAAGCATAAATATACCTCAGTCAGCAGTAAGTCAGTCATTAACCTGCTTTTTTGCAGTATCCTCTGGCATGGATGGCTACCACTGCTTTAAATAATAAGAGTAAGCAGAGATCTTGGATGGGTTTCAAGTCTCAAAGGACATCGCTTTTGTGTTTAAGTGGGGCTTTCTGTCTAGGGTAAGCCATCTATTACTCATGCTATACTGCACAACATATATCCTCCCTCATTTTCTCCTCTCTCTTTCCCCTTTCTCTATAATCACCGAGAGATGTTTTGACTGGCCAAATCCCTAGCATTTCTCCCGAGGTTAGTGCACAGTCAATCATAAAGGCTTGGGCAGATCTTTTAAAAGAACCTCCAGATTATGTTACCTCCACCCAACAGGCAGCTCCATTGATCCCATCACGCTCTATGTGGACTCCAACAAGTGAAGACCGTGCATGTAGACTTCACTTCCTATGCCCTGCTTCTCTGTCATGCCACACTCTCTATCCAGTGACATTTTTAGGTTGGTAATTAAGCTGAGATCAAAGCGCTTTTACTTTTAGAGGGTGTGAGATGGTGAGGGGTGAACCACTATTGCATAGGAATCTTAATAGAAGGACCTGGCAGCCAAAGTAAAACACTAAAAGAAAGGCAAAAGGTGGTTTCATTCCTGAAGGCAAGATAGTCAATTTAAAGAAGGAGGTACAGTAGGTGCACTCGCTCTTTATTCTATGCTGGAAACATGTAATCATTTGAAAGAGGATAAGGTTGAAGTAAGGACATTACTGGAGCCACACCTTATCAAAACATAGTACCTAATTGAGACACTGGTGCCTAAACAAACTTTCCCTAGATGAAAAGAAAATGGCCTGTAAAAACAATTCCTCAATGTAGTTGACTTTTGGACTGTACGTCTTTAAAGTAGAGCTGGGTATTTGCCTGTCAGGTTGGTGAACACCCATGGATGTACAGTACAACAACATTACTCCATATTTCCAACAATGTTATTTATTTGGCTTCCCCTGAACTCTGGACAGATCTGCACGCTGACACTACTTACACCGGTGTTGCTCATTAAAAATGCATTGAAAGACAGATAGACATAAACATTGTGATTATATGGTTATATACATTTTCCCCTCATGTTCAACTTGGAAAAACTATCTGATTTATACTTTCTACTGGACAGAGTTCACATGTGGACTGCACAATTGCAGATCACTCTACTTTTGGTACCTGTCTTCATGTGCTGGTGCTTCACTTCTGCCCATGCCTAACCCAAACACAGTATTTACAAGCAGGACTGAGGAAAAAGACCCACACGCCTGAGCGTGACTGATGTAAATATTATTAGGAAAATGTTTGCCACAGGCAAGGAATAGATAAGCAATAAAACCACAATGTATCAGAATGGAAATCGGCATGGAGCCACTTCAACATTGCATGGATGGTAATTTATGACTTTCCTCTCGGTGAGATTTGAATTTGGCATCCGTTACCGGTCTCACAGTCTGCCTCTGAGAAACCCACAGAGTATCCAGCACGCAAGGGTACAAACAATCACTCCCTAATAGTCAGGGTAAGATAAACGTGCATTGGCTCTCTATTGAGCCAGGAGATTCTTGGAGATAAGAGAGCAAAAAGACGTTGGAAAAAAGGGTTGAAAAAATATTAATGGAGACTATATTTCTTCTGAATGACAATCATTACATTACATTACTGAATAATTATAACTTTTGAAAGATCATATCCTACAGGTATGCCATCATCAACGATGAGATCATTAACTCCCAATTGTTGGGCCTTACTGTAAAAAGCAGCTGTGGTAATTTAGGGAACTTATTTTAACATGCTTGGAAAGACTCCCTGAGTTACAGTGTGGTCAGATATCAGAGAAAATCAGCTCTATTTTTTCCATTTAGGCTGCACACTCTGGGTGTGATTAAATGGAAATTTTATTGACCAGAGACACAAACAAAGTTATACTGGTGCAGTTGAACAGGGACTAGAGCACAATGCAGATATAACCATTATAACCATTGCTTGCAGTGAAGCTCTAGGGATGGCCATGTTGGTGAGTCAGTTCATCACTTTGGTCCTGACTGAAAAAGCAGGAAAACGTTTGGATGCATTGCCATGAAATTTGATACAGATATCCACGGTGCCCAGTGTATGAATCCTGACTTTGGTGAACCCGTTTCTTTTCATCTAGTGCCAAAACATTCCTTTTAGTAACAGTATTGGCACAAATCTTGGTACAGATATTCATATTTCACTGAAAATGAATCCCTATCACTTTGATCCTCTGACTTTAGTGCCACCATGCACTTAGAGTGCCTGTATGTGAAATGCAAACAAACATTGGATAGGATTATTTTGCAATTTTGCAGTCATGGTCTTTTGACTAATTCTAGTTCATCCATCTCTTAGTTTTGTTACCTTTACAATAAGCATCACAGCCTCACCTCACCATTGGGGCTACTGACTTTTCGTCTTGTTTATTTACAGGAAAGCATGATTAGCAGGTGGAGCTATGGTAGACTTGAATGCTGTGCAATCAAATCAGTTCCTGCCATGACCTTTTAGAGCAGTTTACTAACAAGCAGTTTCCCAATAGTGCAGAGGTCAACCCATGCTGGCTTCGTCTGAGGGAAAATTGTTCTGCGAGGCAGCGTGCCAATGTGTGACCATATAGCTAAACCCTACACTCAAAAGATGCTGTTAAGAAGGACGATGCCCTTTTTTTGTCTCATATTACTTCTTTAAACTGGAAAACTTCTTAAATTTCCCCATGAACATACTGTGTGTGTACAACACATTCTGTTATTTGGCTTTACTGCAAGGCCTTCATTGATGTCTGTGATCCTTCCACTTTGGCAGCTTTGTCAGCCCTGAATGTGCGGTTTGTGTGTTTTTCTAAATGCCATCTCACTGAGCAAAATGGCACTTTATTATCCAGACAGGGGAACTTTAGCCTCTTACTGTGCTGACCATGGAATAAAAAGTCCATTTTCAGTTCAATCACTTCTTATAAAAGTCCCTTTCAGCTTAATCACTTCGCAGCTGGTTGAAGTTACTGGTTGTGCCAGTTTTCCTTCCTGTAGTTACAAAGACAGGATGTCCTTTCTCATTATGAAATGTGTTAAGTTTAAAGTAGCCGATGAATCTCAGCCTTTCAAAGTAGTGTTAGAAAACAAACAAGGAGGAAGAGCGAGAAAACGTTTTTCAGTCTGGTGAGTCATAGACAAAACGAGAACGAGACGGGTCACAAAGCAAAGTAATGCAATCACACATTAAATGCAACTGGACTGCAACAAAAGGTTTACATACATTGTCACACTACCACTGAACCATCAAAGTCTGTAGCATAATATCACTCTCTCTCTCTCACTGTGTGTCTTTTATCAAGAACACATGATTTGATTTTGCAGCATGGCCAGTATTCTGTTTTCTGCGTTTGATCATCTATACTTTATCTGCTTTGATCATTTTGCCAATGAATGATGATAACATGCAATAAAAACGGAAAACATGACAAGACACAGATCAGACAGAAAAGCTCATGCTGGTTAGGATTGATGAGCTTTTGTTGAGAGTTTGATGTATGAAATCTTATGTTAAAAAAGATGAATGCCATCTAATACCCTAAAATGTTACCTAATGCTCTAAAAATATTCATATTAATTGAAAACCTGATTAGGATGGCAGCCTCATTATTCAGCCTCTCTCTACTCTACTACTAATCTTGACATTGGTTTTATTGGCAGTCATGTGATATTCCAGTACTCACTCTAAGCTTTGATATGCGTAGATGTAAAGCTCAAGAAGATACATTTCCTGATATTAATTTGCCTACAGCTTTGAAGTCTGAGGATTTATCACCTATAAATAATCCATATATGGTCAATTGAAGGGTTCCAAGGCTGTAAAGCTATCATAAGAAAGCAGATAATTATCTCTGATGGGCTTTGTTAGGAGAGACCAGGAGAGGCCAGCATCTCCACATCCAAAAGAGGAGAAGAGACTGAGATGAATGACGCATACGATGAGCTTGAACTCATAACTGGTAATCAGTGTTGTGGAGCCCAAAAAACAGCGGGCCACAGTAGGAGGTTGTGGCTCAGACAATGCCACTGCAAACCAGTGCTGCCTCACTGTTTGTCACATCATAGCAACACCAGCTACTTCTGCCTGGATTGCGACACACTGCCAAAAGTAGCTGCCAGGCTCGGTCAGAGACTGCACAAGAGGAAAAGAAGAATTGAGGTTACGTATTGTTAAAATGGGCGTTGTTGATCCCGTTTGGCAATATGAGCGAGAGATGATCAGGATGGATAAAAACCACATCTTTTTCGATTAAAACTTAAGTAACAAAGTCAGATCCTCACTTAATATAGGCACATTTGAACAACAGTGTCACCCCTCGACCTCAGTGACCCACATAAGACTGTAAAGCTACACCCCCGCCCCCACCACCACCACCCTGAATTACATCCCACCATCATTGCTATTATGATGATGATGACGGTGATGGGAATGACATCTGCGGTTGTGTTAATGTTCATAAGAATAATATTGTTGTTGTTGCTATTGTGTTACAATTGCCATTACATAGACACATCTGATATCCTTGTTGATGATCGGACTTTCCCTCGGGGTTCCTTGCTTTCATCATTAAGCCCTTTTCTTTCTTCTTTTTTTCCTCCATTCTTCTCACCAATCCCATCTCCACCCCCTTACACATGTTCTATTCTTGTTGAGTCCATCACAATCACATGTACTTACTGTATGTTTCCTTTTTTTTTATTGATTGATTTTCATCTATATTCTTTCTGTACTCTGCATCAGTTTCACTTGTCTTTTTAACATCGCTGTGTATGGATTTTTTGTTTAATATAATTCAATTTAATAAAAAAAAAAGTTAAGTCTCACAAGATTACATAGAAGCAAAGATAAAAGGCATGCATTAAAAACATCACACCCCTACTTCTGCAACTAGTTAGGTTACAATTAATTATTGAGTCAGCAGGCACAAAATTGAAGCTTGAGTTTGATATAACTGAATGACATGATGACTGCTTGCTTGAAGGCTTGCTGGGTAATGAGACATTTGTATTAACTCCAGAAATATGTCCTGTATACACATCCAAAGTAGGCAGATGGTGCAGCTGCTTCCAATTTTTCTATGAATGAGTCTGGGAAAACACAACTGATCAATAGGCTGTAATAGGACAGACACACCCTTACTGTAGACAGTCTATATACTGTGTCAACATCTGCCAAGGGTGTGGTGGCCAATCTTTACATCCTCCATTTTCCCCTCTATTCACTTGCTCTCTGTCAACTGCATTCATAAGATGTTTAACGATATTTTATTAAAGACATTAAACATGTCAGATGGCATTACTGTTAGTTTACAATAATAATTGCCTCTTTGCTTTAAATTCAAAGTTTACCTTGAATATTAAATACTTGGAATTTTGTACAGCAGTGCCCATGACAGTCCTGCCAACCAGGTCCACCCACACTTCAAGAAATTATATTTGACTCAGGTATTTCAAAACCTTAATAGGCTTACTGTGTAAACATTAAGTTGTATAATGAGAGCTGAAATCTCACAAGGATAGGGTCACTATATTCATGCGTTTTTCAAATGGCAAATCAAAAAATATGTCTGTTCACTTCCCCATCTCAAACTGCTGCAGCCCTGAGAGACTAAACTACTGTACAGCGCTCAGGTCATGGGACAGCTATGGTAATGGCAAAGAAAGGTCTGGCAGCTAAGAGGATGTTAGAAAGTTGTTAAAAACACATTTGTTGAGTACTACATAGCCAAAACACAAACTCTCCTTACATGACTTATCTAATTCCCTCTTGGTTCATGACTTATGTGTTGGAAAGTTAACATCTGCAAACACACTGGATTTATGACTGAAGGAAATAGTTTTGAACAATTCGCAATCAGATTTTGGCTTTTGGCGATGGACATAGTTATACTTCATTGAGAGTGTGAATCCAGAATAGCATAATGACATTATTATGACTTCATGCAGTTGATAATAATGGTTGTAGAGCTGTTGTAGATTGCATGTTTAAAATCAAGCAATGTTGCAATGGTTTTCGTAAATAGTGATGTATTATTGCGTGATCAGATGTAGCGTTGTAGAGGCAATATTTTTTTTATTTAATGTTGACTCAAAAGAACTCATAAAATGTAACATGGTTGCTATTGCTGTTGATCCAACAGAGAATCAACAGCTTAATCTGGACATAAAAATCACAGACAGCAGCTCCCAAAGTCCCGCAGACCAAGCCAGAGCTAAATGACAAGTGAATATTGGATTATAACAGACCACAAGCAGGAGGATAACCCTTATTTCGCTCTTTTTCTGCTTGATGTGTTAAGTAACATGACATTGTAAGAGCTCTGTAAATTGATGTAGCACAATACAAAATTGCAGAGTTACTTGTAGTGATGAAACCAAGACAGATTCCCTCAGCTCTACAGAGCATTTGAGCATCTTTCAGGTTATTGTTTTGGCTTGCAACTTTTTTTTTCTTTTGGTTCAGTCTCCGTGCTCCTCAGTGTTGTTTCCAGCTGCAGCTCATAGCTATTTTCAGCCAAAAGCTTTAATAAATCTTCTACCTGCCTAGCACCAAATAGCAGACAGACAACATAAACGACAAGCTGGGCTGGTAACTTCCATTTGGTGTTTCCTGTTTATTTGTTTATTTATTACAGCTTGTTTGCTGAAAACAGATGCATGCGGATGATGAAATGGTGTTTCCAAGACAACAAGTTAACAAATGTTAGAGTTTCTGTATTGAGTTCATATCACTATGGGTGATAGCTTTCGCAATATACAGTCATTGGACATTGAAAAAAAAAAGATAAGTGTCCAACTCAACCTGCTGTTCCATAGTCCATTTTATTCCATTGTCATTAAGTTAATGGTGGTGGGGGACAAGACCACATTATTCGTGTCCACAACATTTAATCTGCATTTTTTATGAGCCTGTTGTTAAAGCTATATTAAGGAACAATGTGAGTTCCTTGAAATGGAATTTACTGGGTAAGAAAGCTGCAGGGGGCCCTCCCACATGCTTGACTATTTGTTCTGGGGCAGTCGAGAGATATGAAGCGATGATGCTGGAAGAATTGCAGAGCGCACCAATGCACTGACAGTAGGAGACCAGCCAGGCCTTGTAAGGTCCGTTTGAGATCTTTTGGCTGTGTTCCGATCATTCACGCATGATCAGGGGCACATGCCCATGTGCAACGGATGCAGACGAAGACATATATACACAATCACTACACACATTAGTCATCACCAAAGCAGTGCTGTGCCTAGAACATGAGGTCACATGTTTAATGGTAGCTGAGCCAAGCCTCATCTCCTCCCTACTCCAGTCTTTGACAAGCCCTCTCTGTCCCGCAAGATTTTAGCAAAATAATATTGATGATGATGATACTGATGATGATTAACAGGAGGTAGGGTGGAGGGCAGGAGGGGGAAGTTGGTCATTTTAATCCCTTCCTTCCAAGTGGAGTCTTGGCTGCGTATGTGTTAGGGGTGCGTGGGAGGGGGTGTGATTGTCACCTTTTCCTTTTGACTGGAGTCCATCTTCCTTTCCACAGCTGAATATGCATAGGCCTTCCCATCAGCCAACAGCTGGGCTTGTCAGCCAATCAGGCACCTGCATGATTACCAACAGCTGGAAAAGTAAAACACACTGGGCGGAGGAAGTCGGGGGAGGGGCTGCACAAGCTTGGGGTGGTGGTGAGGGAACAGGGCTGGAGGCATTTGAAGTAGGAAGGAAGAGAGGGAGGGATGCAGCATGGACCGAAGCTTCGCAGTGACAGGACGGGGAGAGAAAATTAGTCAAAGATGAAAACTGTTCAATGTTTTTAGAATATCTTTTTTTCAGTCATCTCTTCTATATAAAATTTAAAAAAACTTTTGGACTTGTGACAGGGTCCTCAGTGGACACAGTGTCCTGCTACAGTATGTTGGGCTTCACAAAAATCACATTGTATCACTGCAGATGTATTTTATAGCCTTGTTGTGGGATAATTATGTGAGGTCACACATTTGAAGGGTGAGGACCCCTCAATATAAAACACATGTATTGGCCTTTTGGGTGTAATAAGTATTTGCTGGAGTTAATAAATTGGTGACAACGACTTGGGCTCTTTTCATGGACGTTCAGACATTGTGTCCCTCTTTAAAACCATCATATCTTTTCTAATTGAATATGAGTCATGCATGCCTTTTATGAGTGTCAATGGCACTAGGGGTGAGCTTTATTTGAAAGGGAGTAACAGTGTTCCTCATTCATTGCCTGGGTGACTTGGAAATACAAAACGCCTGAACTCTGAGTAGCCTGAGGAGGCTAATTGTTTCTGCCATCCTCAAACATTTTTCCTCCCTGGTTCCCTCTTGTTTGAGACTGATTTGAGGCTCAGTGTTTTCCCTGTGACCTCTCACAAACTATTTCCCTGCAGTGCATAATAAACATAACATGCTGTCCTTTCAAGTTCTTAACCATAACATAGTGAATGTTTTTAATGACACTTTTTTCGGCTGTCAGACTAAGGGCAGCACTCTCACCTCTCAGTGGCTTTCTTAGCCACCTTGGTTTGATTGCGCTTCCTCTGCTCAGCTCAGAAATCCACTGCAGTTATGAGGACATTCATCACTCTTGCCTCAATGTCTGTGCTTTAAAGTGTTCTTATGGGAAAGGACTCTACAATGTGTAAAGTGAAATCAGAGAACATTACCTAACAACTAGAATGATTGCATGTCTGTCTGCTTTGGACGAGGGAGCCCTCCTCTGTTACTCTTCCCGGGGTTTCCTCCATCTTTTTCCCTAGTAAGTTTTATGGGGAAGTTAATCCAAATTGAGAGTCTAAGGATAGAAGGTGACATATGCTGCACAGAGTTTTTGTTAGTCAGCTCGCTCATTCTGAGAATAGCCAGCAACAATCCATTTAACTTTTGTCTCTATCTCCTTTATCTTACCAAACGATACTTTTAGGCCGAAGTATACCTACCTACCTCTAACCTCATCTCCCTTATTCCTATTTTTGCAAGATTCTTGTCAAACCTGTATTAATTTGAGCCTTTCTTGTCCTACGAACCATCAGTTAGTGAGGTCTGTGAACGTAGTTGTTATAGTTAGCTAGTTGTGTTGCATTGCCAATTGTGTTGCAATTGGCGTATACTGTGTCAGATTTATTAGTCACGCTATTATCTCAGAGACCATTTGAGGGGAAGGTCAGGATTGTGCAGAATGCCAGGCCAACACCACAACCACTAACTCTGACCCAAACAGGACCACGATATGTGCAACAGTTTAAGACAAGCAACTACGAGCTTGTATAAATGGCTCACTGGGAGGAAAAGGCTAAATTCTATTGCTTTTCTCCACAAAGAAGGGAACATGGAGCTTAACAGGTTTTGCAAAGCTGGCAGGTCTTAGCAAAGTACAGCACACAAACATACCACTGTACATTTGATGGCTACAGTAAAACTAAAAACATCTGGGGACTGCAGGGCAGACTTGTAACTAAATGAAAAGAGACAAAGGGAAATTTAAATGCACAACAAACAGGTAAGGAGAAACAGAAATATTGAAGAGGCTTATCAACTGTATCTTATTGGGAAAACAAGAACTCTGGTCAGGAGCCATGATGAGGGAAAGGAGTCATATAATCATGGCAGTTTCCTGGAGTTACTTCCTTTTTGTCAGACTATGACAAAGAGATTTGTACGATTACTTTTCCACTAATCAGATCTTCACTCAGATGTCTAGTAACGTTCATGAGCTAATTACAACTGTTACAAATGTCTTCATTGCAGAAATGACAGATGAAGCCAGGAAAGCACAATTTGCTGATGTCATGGTAGATTAATCTCTTTATATCTTTTTTTGCTCTGTTGCAGTATGTTTTGGTGATGTCAAAGAGCACTGCTCAAAGTTTGAAAATGGGAGGCAGGTGAGTTCTGGAGGATTATGACTGTCTGGACAGAGTTGGAGGTCAGTGTTATGACAGAATGGCAGGGATGGCCTGTGGTCTGAACAATAGACTGCAAAAAAGTAATGGACATAGCCACTGCATTGTCCCCCATTGGTTTGTGGACTCACGTTTTAAAGCCTTGACTTCTGTATTTTGACTTCACATCTTGGATTTTTGCAGCCAGAAGTGACCATATATGGATAAGAGGGTGGAGCTAACCCGAGTGCTAGCTGCTAGCTTGGTTAGCACGGTGCATCTGTAATTTATATTGACTATGATAATACTAATGCTACTGCTTATTTTGGCTAGCAAAACAGACTTAAAACAAAATGTACTTACCGGAAAAACTGAACAGCTAACTGCTTAGAGGGTGTTTTAGTCATAGACAGTATAAAAATAACAGACGTAGCCACAGTGACATCACCCACTGGTTTGCGGACTTCTGTTTTGAAGCTTCTAGTTTGGCATTTTGACCATTACCATCTTGGATTTTTAGTGCCAGTCATGATGAGAAGTGTCCATATTTGGATGAGAACCTGGAGCTGGGGAAGCGCTCCCCAGGGTCCAACTATAACCCCTCATGTAGCAACTTGTCAATCACAAGGTAGCCACACCCTAAAGTGTACCCTGCTGTAAAGTCTATTTTATTCTAAATGGGGCCATAATTTACAAAATGACCATCATGCCGTATTGAAGAAGAGACGATTGAGACCATAAACTCATTATAAAACTTTACTGAGGTAAAAAAACAAGTGATAACTTGTAATTTTCCCATAGACTTGTATACAAACGTAGTTCTTTCTGGAGCCAGTGGAGTCGCCCCCTGCTGGCCATTAGATATAATGCAGGTTTAAGGCACTTCTGCATTGGCTTTACTTTTCAGACCTGGCGCTTGTTGCTTGATCTGAACATAGTTAGGGTGAAAGTCGAAGAGAAGATCCCCCTGGCTCTCTTTACACTCTGCTATGCCCACACATTGAACTTAATGTTGACCTAAGGAACAATAAAGATGAGAGAATGTAAAATATTCTTCTCACACCTCACTGGTCTGGCTGTGTTCTTTTCCAGATCTCCAAAGCGAATGCAGCTGCTTGATGAAATATGCCAAAGGCAACTCCCACGCGTAGCACCAACGAGATGGAATTTTACTTTTAGACTGCTATACACAGTGGTGGAGAAGAAAGATGAACTGAGTGAGATTTTTGAGCATATTGTCAAACACCAAGACAAATATGATGATGATACTGTACACATGATCAAGTTGCTCATCTGGCCAACCTTGAATTACATTTAGATTACTTTCTACATTTTCTGGCATTTTTTCTTATGCAGATGTGCTTCATGGAAATTGGAAGAAGAAGGCCTTGGATATACACTTCTGTCTGGCTAGAGTGAAAGTGAGCTTTGTCAAGGTTTTGAGAGGGACAAAGTACACCCGATGCCATCATGCGTAGTTGTAGGGGAAACAGGTGCACCAAACAGACGTAGGGTCCAGGTGCAAGAGTACATTCACTTAATCTACCAAAACCTGCACATTCCTGACAATATTCAATATTCACAAATACTGGACAGATCATAATCAAAGGCCATGAGAGGCTTGTGTTCCTCCAATTCCTGGAACCAAAGGAGTTCAGCACCTACAGCTACACCTTCTCTGACTGTGCCCTCACGAGAGCCACAAGACTCTTTTGAAATTTATTGTGGCTATAACTGCAGATTCTGGTTGACTATTTGTCAGATTTCAAAAGGAAAAGCCCCTCCTAAGTTGTAGTCTTCCTAAAACAGAAAGAGCACAACCAAAACACGCATCAACTCTTGCCTGTCTAAGTGTGACCATTCCAGTGTCTACTGTTTCAGCAGAGTGTTTCAGCAGAGTGCCCATTTTCTGCTCTGAAAAGTATCATGACCTACTCAAGAAACACCACTGGACAGGCGTGACTTGCAGACCTGGCACTGATATCTATAGAAAAAGACATGCTTTAGGATTTAATAACCAAGGATCATTTGTATGATGGTGTCATTGACTTGCTTCATTCAGAGAGTGAAAAAGATGGATTTTGTTTTCAACCAAATAACACTGGTGGTGGTTTATTCTACTTAATTTTAATCAAGCAGTTGGAAAATTGCTTGGAAAAAATATAATAGTGGATTTTAGTTTTCTTTGAGGGCAGTGCTCACTGAAGGCCCGACTCTGCTACCCTTTAATCATTGGGTCACTCCCATCCTGCACAGTCAAAAGAACCGTAGCATCTCTGAGTTATACACATACGTACTGCAGGTGTCTTGAACAATGGCGGCAAAGAACATACATAGAGAACAGAAGAGTTACACTTCCTGTCATCATTTCAGTGAAGTCAAGGTGCTTGAAGGGTTAAACCTTTCAAGCCAAGGTGTTGTTCTTGAACATGCAGCATAGGGGTGAGATGAAAGCCAGAGAGGGGAAGAAGACACAGTGGCAAGACTACGGCCTGTTTTTCTGTATCAGTATAATCTGGATGTAAACACAGCTGCTGTTAAGGAACTCATGCATGGCCCATGTAGAAGTTAGCTGTGTGAAATGAACTTTGACCCAGCAATGAGCCTACTCTTGGAGAGAAATCCACCGCTAGCCTGACAAAATGAATTCCCATGCTTGGGTATAGCATGACATTCCAATGGGACAGGCTTTGTCTACGAGGCAATCACTTACGTCTGCTGTTCCTCTCTCTCAACCCACACATAGACTCACATGTATACTGGAACACAAACATGCCTGCATATGTGCACAGTGTCTTTCTTGCTCACCCGTACAGTATACGCCATGAGGTGAAATATTCATATTCTGTCAGTCCCCTCAGCATGCCACCTAAATCAGACCATCTGGCCTTGGAACATATAGCATGCTGCTGAGTGAACAGAGCAAGGCCATTACTGTAGAAAAGAGAGAGAGAGCAAGAAATGGCAGAAAAAAATGGAAATGGGGCAAAAGTAGGGCTATGCAATTTTAAAGACAGCTCAGTGCTCAGTGTTTCTATCATGGAGCCTGTCATGGGTGAAAGCCTTGAATCAGGTAACTTTTCAACAGCATTTGAGGATGACATCATCCCTTAGTAAAAAGAATGACTCACCGGGTAAGAACTCATAACCCCCCCCCCCCCCCCAGTAGAAGTGTGGCATAACGTGCATTTTTCCACTTATTCCAAGCAGTGTGTGTGGTAAGAGATGCAAGTAATCAAGATAAAGAAATGACTCAGAAAAAAGGCACTAAAATGGAGAAGGAGACAATAAAGGTAAGATAAATAAGGATGAGGTAGATAAGGGATGAAGGAGCAAAGGGTAGATAAATGTTTCTAAAAGGTGTAATAATACAAAATATAAGGGGGCAAATGAAAAAAAGATGAAAGGATAGTCAGTGGATTTTCCCACGATGCTTCAATTCTTAAAACCCGAGAAAGACAACTGTGTGAAGTTAAAGAAACATGAGGGCAGCTCACAGCAAGATATGTTTTATCAAAACACAGAAAGGACATCATAACATCCAAAACAAATCCAACACAACCCTACTGCAACATTTGAAGAGAAAGAGAGCAAGAGTGAGAGAAAGGACAGTAACCATGATTGATAATTCCTCAGAAGTTTCATAAATGTTTTCTTTTTTGGAAAGAGCAGTAGCCCTTTTGGCTACAGCTCTATTTGTTCTGTTGTTTCTTATTGTTTGTAAGGAATGATGCTGAGCAAACACCAAGACTAATCTAAAAACACAGATGTTTGACAGGAAATTAAATAATGTGGCTACTCCATGCCTACCTTCCCAGAAATTTGGGTTTATCTTGTGTTGTATTCACAAGAATATAATGGTGCTGGTAGACACCCTGTGCTCGATGTGAATAAATAAATAGTTAATTAGTTTAACTCAGCCAGGAATGGAAAATCCCCGATCCCCAAAGAGTTGGAGCACACAACTGGAGTCTAACTTTGCCTTTGATTGATTATGAGAAACAATAATATGCACAATTTATATGTTTACTGATGGAAAAACAAAAGCATTTTGCAAGTAATGGAAAAAATAACTAATGTCTACACGCCCACAGTGCATCTCAGATGCGTGCGAACATGGTGCTGCAGAATGATAGGCCTGGATGGAAGGGTGGATTAGGGTGGATTTGTTGTTTCTCCCAGATTATGGCTGGTTTTGGGAGAGAGCAGAACCCATCCAATTAGCAGCTATTCACATTGATACTTTTATTTGCTATCACCCACAACCCTCAAATTTTCCATTCCAAGCAAGTGTATGAGTGAAGTGCATTTACTTATCCAAGAAGACATTTTTTTGTATAATGTAGGAGCTGGTGTTACAGGGAAACAGATGAATAACTGAAGAAATTAGCCAGATGTGGTGCACTGTGGTGGAACATCTGAATAGTTCAATCCAAAATCAGTGTTGCCACATCAACAAAAACAAACTAGTTTGGGGTTCAGAGGTTTTCAGATCTTATAGTAAATCCCCTGATTGATCACAAACCAACAATCCTTTTAAAATAAAATATATCTTTTTTTGAGTATAGCATAATTCTCATTGTTTGCCAAGATAATCAATCTCAGTGGAGAACCAAACCATTTCTTCAGTCTGTAAGCCAAAAACTGCAGCACCTGAGAGGAAAGCAGTACTGGAAAAACAGAAAATTTCCCAAAACACTTTATGTTCCAATCACAAGGTCATCAATTTAAGGGTTGGCCCAAAACTCGTAGGAAACAGTCAATTTCACATTTCATGAATAAAAGCAATCAGAGAAATGTCCCTGTCTGTATTCACCCACCATGAAATGTCTCATATTTACCGAAACCCTGAGAGAACTGAAAGGGAAACATAAAAAAAACCCTGCACAAGTTAAAACATGCCACAGACTGAAGAACTGAAACTGATAAGAGCTCTACAATTTTATGATTTACACAGTTTGAATTTTGCTGTGCTGAAGAAACACGCCTCAAGAAGATAGTATCACTTTGCCAAGATGGGTGACAAGGAGGGCAAGGCTCAACAGTAAAATGAACAAGGGAGAAATTCATAAGAGGCCACATAGTTTGACCCTAGGGTGACCTCTTAATTTCTAAAGCCTCCCACCAGATGAAGAACGTTAATTCAGAGCTAAGATTACTCGTGGTCAAGAAAGATACCAATCCTAACACACAAAAGACTGTGGTGAAACACAATATGAATAGATCATTTTATTTTAGAAGCTGACAGAAAATAAGGGCAATGAGGGCTTGAATGACTAAGCCTCTCTCAAGATGAGATTAGACCTCCATCTCCTCACCCATGTATGTCATGCTTGTAAATTACTCTGCACCCACATTAAGGGGTTTTGTGTAATTGCTCATTTTGTTCAGTGGCAGAGATGGGAATAAACGTTCAATTAGCTAAAAGTTAAGGAAGGGAGCATGTGAACCTGAGAGCAGGCAGCATGTGGTTTGTGGTAACTGTGAGGAGGAAGATTATCTGTTTGTGCCAGCTCCACATTTCTCAATGTAAAGTTTGGGTTTCGGGTTACCAGACAAGGTGAGAAGGGGTTTTGTAATTCAATTCCCTTGGACACACTGCACTTATTTAAAGTAACCTACACCACTCACTTTTAATCCTTCTCAGTTAAGATTGTAATAAACAGGCTCTGCTTGCACCACTTAAGTCAATCAAGTTTATTGCTGTGAAAGCTCAAGATGAGGCTAATGAAAAAGGAAGCATGTGGTTTATAGCAAACAGCTTAGAAACTAAATGTTGGTGCTTTCATTAGAGAAAAGTGAAAGGAAACATTTTAGCTCACTCTACATTTTTTTGTAATTTTCAAAATAATGTTTTAAAAAAATCACAGCGCTGAATGAATTACACAAGCTAGAACCAGGAAGCTGGAGCCATCAGTGAGCTATGGGTAGAGAATACAAATACAAGACAAATCATTTTCCTTCTCCTATTCTTGACCTCAACATAAAGCATTAGGAGGTAAAGGAACAATGAATAGAATAATCAATCAGCAGTTAGGACAACCACAGTGCCAAGATAGGCAAAGTAAAACATGCAGTCTTGTTCAGATAAGGACTGTGCAGCCAGAGATGGGTTTTTTTTATGATTTTGTTATTTTTTTATACTGTTGTGATGTTGGATGTCTATATTAAACATGGTCACAGGTGCAAACCCTGAGGGAAATGAATGCAAAAATTCTCCCTGAAAGCCAAAGCTCCAGCCTGCTCTGAATACCTTGTTTGCAATAATACTTCTATTTCCTCCTTGTGATGACACATTGTTCGCACATGCACACATTTGGCCTTGGCTTGATAGCTTTTGTTATTAAGGTTTTCCCATTGATTGTTCGCATGTCATCTTGTAGATTTCAAATTGGATTTAGATTCAAGCATGTACGGGTGTGTCCGAAAAGTTTCAATTATGTCTAAAAAATGAGAAAAAGAAGTGAAATCCTACAACTGCTGTTTGTATAATGGGCTCCTGAGCTAGCGGAAGTCTGCTAAAGGCCATCTTACAGGAGCTGGCCAATCAAGGAGTGGGACCCGAAAGACAAAAATCGGCCCATTTCAGACAGAGGCTGAACTGAGGGTCAGTATAAAGGTCAAGTATAAGATAAGGAGTTTTTGTAATCTGAAATAATGCAGAGATATGCAAATGGAGCCCTATATTACAAATATAGACCTGCAAATGTGCATGATTCATCTCCTTTAAGCATATTTAGAATTTCAGGGCTGCCGTTTTTGTTCTGTATTGAATTGACAGGATTTTTTTCTTATGTGTTTTTGGTGTGTGTGCTTTTAACAAATATCTAAATGTTTTAGATTATTTAGACTTCTACTGACTGCTTTGTGTTAGTATTGGTTTTAGGTTGACTTTGGATGGGCTTATTTCACATATGACACATTGCTTTGTGTAATGATCTCTGCTTTCATCCATCTGCTCCTGTCCATCTGTTAGTTTCTCTGTCTGCAGTCTTTTATCCGGCATGCTCAAATGTAAAAAAAAAACTGATATATGACGGAGAAAAAGGAGGAAAGCACTGTCTTAATCTTTGGTGCCTGAGTCCATATGAACTTGAGAAAAAACTGCTGTTCATTTGATTAAAAATTACAAGCAAGCAAACACAGAAAGTAAGCATGAGAAAAGACGCAGTTATACCGCAGTTTAGGGTTCAATATCAATAGGAAAAAAACAAATACATATTAAATGTGAAATATAGTTTAAATAAATAGTTTGACATTTTGGGAAATTTAGTTATTGGCTGTCTTGCTAAGAGTGAGATGATGATTCATATGCTTCTCATGGTTGTGCTTTAAGCTGGAGTCAGGAGGCGATTATCTTAGCTTGGCACACAGACTGGAGGCAGAGGGAAACAGCTAGCCTGGCTCTTTCCAAGGTTCATAAATACATTAAAAATAATGAGATACAACATGTGTATTAGTGAGCTTTAGAAGTGCTGGTCGGGATATTTTTTTCTATTTAAGGCAGAACCAGGCTAGCTGTTTTTTTAAGCGCTCAGTACAATTTGATGTGTTAGGCTGGTTGTCCCACAAGCCATGAAATGCTCTGACATTTGTTGTTGGTTCCATGGCAATGTCTGTTTAAATAATCGTATTTTGTTTTGTATGGGTGTGTTTGTTTTGTACTATCTGTATTTATAGAAGTTTATGTCTGTTTCAGTCTCTAGTTGCTCCCAGAACCCAGAAAATGTTCCCCTTGGTATTATATGTTCATCTAAATAGCATTGGAATTTATTTAATTTTAAAGTCATCAAATAGCAACTGTGCAAGTATTCAAGTAAATAAAGTCTTATAAAATGTGTAAAACACATGTAAATAGGCCTATATAGAGATCTTTATGACTCATACAGTTCACAAATGAGTTCTTACAATGTGCCCAATGCACACACAGCACAGTTTTGACCACTGGCATCAACCAGCAGTAACGTTCCACAGTTCAAGACTGCAGACCTGCCATTTTTTAAAAATCTGCCAGTTCAACTGGGTCTGGATAAAATATATAACAGTGCTAATGCCCCAAACCACAATCCAATTCCCCAGTAAAAGCCTGCACTGCAGTGTGGGTTATTCAGTGAAAATACTTAATTTCTGATTTATTCGCCTTGGGAACATTTTTTCTATTCTGTACACTACGCAAGCATAAAGCATAATGAGGATTTTGCTTGCTGGCTACAAATTATGCTTTCTGTGTCTTACAGCTGAAAAAACAGCCTAAATTTAGTGTTGTTGAATGATAATAGTGCCAAGCTATGGCTGAATGGTAAAACATGGCTCTGGACTTGCTCTCTTGTGTCATTTTCCTCTTATGATGTGTGGTACCGAAAAACAGTACTGACAGCCAGCGGTTGATACAGTAATAAAATTTTGAATCTTTAAATGCACCCTCTGAGGAACTGTGGGTTAGCACATGGTTTAAAATAGGTCAGGAACAGTGCTGATGGACTTTGTGTGAGGATAAAAGACAGCTTAACTTCTTGAGTTTGTCTGAAGTGTCCAAAGAGGAGAATGACTCTATTGTTAGGCGTTGGATGTGTATTACGGGCCTTCTCTCTGATGACTCTGCAGGAAGTCATGCAGACTCACAAGTTACTCATTCACTGGACAGTTTTGGTGACTCTGACTGGTGACTCGTGGTTTAAAGATTAACTGATACGTACCACCGTGTTCGCCACTGTCTGATGTTTACATTATATTTGCAGTCTACAAATCACACAGTAAAATCACAATATATAAGAGTGGAACCACACAGCTTGCTACTAATTTCTGAGAGCGATGTGTGGATATTTGACACAAGACGAGGGATGTTGGCATTAGCAGCAGCTCTTGGTACTTCCAACTGACCCCCAGCTCCTCCCAGTTGAAACCAAAACTGTTACTGGGGCCACAATCTGTTTTATGTACAGTGAGCCCATGCAGTGTTATTGGAAATATCAAATTCAAAGGAATGGCACTGACCCAGGCTGTAAGGGAAATAATACACAGTCAGCAGCATTTTAGTGGCTAAAAAGTTATCTGGTGTATCTCTGTTTCTGTTTACTGCTGTTTGTGTTACAAAAGACTGGAATATTTAGGATTTAATATTTTAAATAAACTACTCAGGTAGTCCTCTTTCACCTACTGCATCCAACATTGATTTAACATGTCAATAGCCACAGATAATAGCTAGCCACATGCTGCTCAGTGTTGGCTTGTTATGTCTGTAACTAGACTGTCTATCCCATGAAGATACATAAAGATGCCTGGCAAAGTGTTATGATGCTTAATAACTGTTGTAATTATGCACTATAGAGGCTTGTTAGCAATCTGTATTAGGTATAATGCATAAAGCCTTTTAGAGAAGACTTTACAGAGAGTATGATGTTATACTGTACTGTACATACTGTTACACAACTTACTTCACAAAGCTCATGTACAGTTATGCACTGACTTAGATAAGCTGTTTTCACTTAATATTGCCAGCTGACCTCTGCAGCCAATTACACAGTCGTGGCTTGCTGACATGCCTCTGACCTCACGGTGGGAGAGGATGTAGATGAGCAAAGGAAGAAGAGGAAACCGAGCCACCGCCCACTCTCAGGCTTCCACAGAGTTCCTAGGGCTATTGTCAAATGTCCAGCTCTGCCATTGAACCTCAGAACAACTCTGTCCTTTTGTTTTCTGGGTTAGAGGTCAAGCTAAGTACTTTCTGTACTTCTGTTGAAGACATGACGTGAGCATGAGTGAGCGTGTAGGCAGGATGATTAAAACAAGATCCTGAGATCAAAAAACGAAATGTAATAAAGTCCATGCTTTTCTCATCAATTATTATTGCATTTTAGCCACCAGGCCATGCAGCTATACTACCACATACAGATTTAAAACAGATGACAGTTGTCTAAACCATATATTTAGAAATGAAAACAACGCTAAACTTACTGAAGCTGACATGTAAATTGCTATCATAAATCATAAAAAAGATGACCATAACTATGAAATAAGGTTGAGTCATATTTGTAATCAATAATACATACAGGTACAGCTACAGGCTAATGCATTTATGACTGTACATTTTCTGAAAAAGAACAGTCAATCAAAGCCAAAGAAGAAAAGTATACAATGCCAAAATAGTAGACAAAGTGCACATATACAGTATATGATGCCAGAATAGTAGTCAAAGTGTTGAAATGTCACTGATTTAAAACCTTTAATTGTATGCTTTGGATCTTGAAACAAAGACACCTTCACTTTGCATTACTCCCAGGGTGAAAAGACCTTGAGAACCTTTCTTTAAACTTGACACAGAGGCTGTGTGATGTCTACTGCTGTGGATAAAACATTTGCAGCTTGGTGGTTTTTCCTCCAAAATACACTTGACTCATCTCCAGGAGATGGTGGGATACTATTCCCTGTGGGCCTTTGATGGAAATTGATCTTGGCACATGTTTGAAAGACTTGCTACAGAGGTACGTCATACACACATGCTCACTTTCTGTCTGTGAGAACATGGTCTCTACTGTCCACATGAACACTGTAATAGGCCTGGGAACGGATGAGGCGTCTGTCTTAACTGTAGTTGTTCCTAAGCAACCATATCGAAGGGAACTGAAAAGCAATGGCACAATAAGGCATGTTCAAACCTGTGTAGTCTGATTGAATCGGACTCTCGTTAGTTTTCCCCCTTGGTGTGATTGGGAAGAACTGAACGCAGCGATTGTTCTCGGGCACAGACCAAATTTGAGTTCAACAACTCCAGTAGCCAGGTGTGCTTTGGATACTGGGATGTGGATGGCAAAATCATGGTTGCTAGTGACTCCAGGCAATTAGGACCTTCTTCAAGACCTCCATCTTGTGTTTATGTTCACCCTCCTGCTCCAGACACAACCAATTCATGAGCGTGCACATTCTCACATGGCTTTTAGTGGTACATTTTGTTTTGCTTTAATGTTTTTCTGTGCGAAAGGAAACAGAATCAAGAGGAAATTCGGCCACTGATTCGGGTCAGAGCAAACTATGTGTATTAAAATGCTCTTAAGAGTATTTACTGTAGCCTTAGTTTCACCAGAGAAAGTTTTTACTGCTCTTTCTCAAACTCATGTTGGTATGAACATTGACACAACATTACACAACAGCTAACAACTGCCTACTGTTGTCCAAAATCAGACAGTTGAGGGTAAATTTACCACAATAAAAGAAGTTTTTGATTGAATGGAGAACCATTTAACCACTAAGGATGATGGTATTTCAGTCTGTTCCAGATCCAGTTCCAAATTAAAATCAGGACCATTTGTAAAGACACTGCTTGACATCTTAATTGATATGCTGATTTACTTTCTTGTTGATAGTTGGATGAGAGGATTGATACCGCTGATACCACTCAGATCCGTCCCATAAATATGATGCTACAACCACAAAAAGTCTCTAATTAAATGCTATATGTTGTTTGTTTAAGCTGCATTAAAAACTGTTTTATGAGGATTACGAGTTAAAGGGAGTTTCTCTCCAGGCGCAGTGACTTCCAGTAGTCTTGTCATCACCGTTACATTTCCAGGCAACTAGCAGGGACTATAGGAAGTAATAGCCCAGGGTAAGAAATAGTCCAGCATGTAAGTCCCTCATAAATACACACCTTGTTGTTTTTACACTTACATTTTTATTCAAATCAATCAAACGTGAAATGAAACGTTGATAAATGAGCTTTACTGGTACTGGTAGATATTGGAACCATTGTATAGCACCAGGCTAGCTCTTTCATCCTGATCCAGTCTTTGTGGTACTGTAAGTTGAGTTGTCTCTGAGGGGGAGAACATTACTCATTCTCTTTTCCCACCCAAGTTTTCCAAGCTGATTTGGGGCTACACTGGTTTTGGGAAAGAATTTGATCTCAATGGGAGTTCCTCTGTTTTGCTAAGGGCTTAATGGTTTCACAGTTTTAGATTGGAACTATTTGTGGTGTCAGCTTTGACAAATTACACTCAGGATTTTTCCAATGTTAAATATCACCCCACTGCTAAGTGGCATGTCCGGAATCCCTAACTGGGTGCAACACTTACTTTGTTCTCCACCCTGTCACCATATCATGCTAAATAATTTGGTACTTACTCAAAGAAATGTATGGATTACATCTAGGGGGAAGGGTAATGCTGCAGCTGGTTCTTAGCATTACCTCCTCAACTCAGAGGGGGAGTAACAACTTCACAGAATACAGCCAGAAGGTTTGAAGTTGAAGTACAGACAGTTCTACTCTTCCCTGCAAGAACTGTGGTCTCCTCCAGCTGTGCTGCAGAGGAATGGGTGCGCTGCAAGTGCATCCAACAGTGTTAAAGACAAAAGAGCACTCCCTTCAAACTTCTCTGGAGGGAATGGCAGATGACTTGGCTAGGTGTGTAACCCATCACACACCCTGCTGACTAGCCAGTTGTTTCCAGTTCCACCGCTGTACATCAGACAGATGATCTATGTGTGTGTCTGTGATGAGACCTTGCTGCTTCTGCTTATCAACACAGCATAACTTAGTGATTCATTTTCTGGAGTAGTTTAAAGCACAGGGATGGGGCGAGGGGGATTTTTACTTATCCACTTTGGCTGGCCGTGACGTGAATAGATCAATATGCTTTTATTTGACTTTGACCTGACATAAACCTTATCAGTATCTCAGAAATGATGGACATGTTACTAAAACAAGTACAAGATCGACAAATGTGTGCAGAAATGTGGCTGTCGACTACAATATGTCTTTTGATACTAAAGGGTCTCCAGTTCTGGACATAGGAACACATAAGTGACTAGTGTTCCTTGTTGGGTTAGGGTTAGGGTTAGTGTTTTTCTACCAAAAGTTGATTGAACAAAAGCATTAGGGGTCAACATAACTCTTGTTTTTGCTGACCTCCAGTGGTAAATGTTGACACCTTGCTGAAGTGATGTAGAAGTGTAGCCAGTGCAACATGGCATCACTGTTACAGGAGCAAAAGGACACACTCCATCAGTGACTAGGGGTGTGGTCAGCGGTTAAACTTTCAACCAGACACCCGAGCTATTTGTAATGCAATGCAGTTTTATTTAATAGACAAAATCTGTACAAATGCATATTGGCTTTAAAAGAAAGGTCCTTTGTTTTTGATACCTGACTCAGCATCTATTGGCTATCAATGTTGGATGTAAAAAGCAAATCAGTAATTGCAGGTACTGTACTGCGGTAACCTGATTCGACGATTTTTGCAAAGTAATAATATGTAATTTGTCGTGGTTATGGCTGTGGTAAAGTGGGTGGCTTAGCTAGACATACAGTATAAAGGCGATATTCATTGTTTCAATTTCACTACTGCATACAAAATAACTATTGTTTAGCTTGGTGTATTGTTATGCATGCAATATGGGTTTTGCACATTGGTCAGGCAAACAAATCCTTTCCAGCAAAAATACTCTGACACAAATTGTGTAGTAACTGTTGAGTTCTTTCTCTTTGTTTACAAGCTGATGTAAGAGAACACACATGCACTCCACAATCACTTGTTATAGTTGGTTTCTTCGTGAGGCCAAATGTGTTCATTTTACAAGTGCATGTGTGTGTATGTGGGTGTGGGGGTCGTATGATTCACTGACATGTTCGTTTGCATTTCTCTATTTGATAATTTCTTTTGTACAAACAGGGCCTGCAGGGTTGCTCGTTTCACTGGTCTGAAGATCATGAAGCAGCTGACTCAGCTCAGTAGTTGTGTGGGAGAATTCCCACAGATGAAAGAAGAGATAACTATTTCACTTGGTTGAACATATTCCATCTTGTTGGTTTGATAAATTCCCCTAGACCAAGTACAGTATGTCTTTCCAAACCACTGCAGCCACAGAAGATATTCCAATCAAAACTACATCACAGCTTCTCTCACCAACTGCACTCTGACCCAATGTCAAAGCCATATACTAACAAAAAGAGATTGATTTCTTTACGGTGCATTGTAGAAATAAGGGCTGCCCTCTGAACTGAAGTTTGTAGTTTCTTTTTTTATGTATCTTTTAAATAAATGAGGAAAATGAGAACTGGACTTAGCTAAGAAGTAGGAACAGTAGATCTTGTTGAAAGGATAAAGCTCTGTTCTGTAAATGCTGCTGCAGACTACACAGAGTTGATTGTTACATTGGAAGAAGGATCTAAATGGTTGTTCAGTGATGACAGGCATCTTAAAGCATGAGTGGATTCCCCATTGCCAGACAAGAATGTATATAATGTACTATTCTTTTTTTTCTTTAGGTACAGCTTCAAAGTTCTTAAAATTCTCACTATCCACGACATTTGCTTATGACCACTATGCATTGGTCAAGGTTAGGGAAAGATTGTGGTTATGGCAAATAAACAATGGGTAGAGTAAGAAGTAATTAAAAAATCCCTGCTAACCTGTATTTTTTAGTATCTTTTCTTTAGTATCTTTTAGACAATCTACGCCTTAAGAGAGATGATATGAGGACTGAGAAAAAGCTGGGGAACAACATGTGACAAAGCCACATTCAAACTGGGGATGATGCGGTTCACAGTTGGTGCCAGAAACCCCGAGGCCACCAGGCGCCCCAACATCAGGGAGACATTGTGGTTACGGTTAATAAAAAGGGTAATTGCAGGTCTGCTACAGGATGCGAACTTGGGCCTCCTGCAAGGACACACTACTGTACTTCCTGCGTTGGCACTGAAGATTGGCATCGGACATAAATTGTGAGGTGATTTATTGCCAGCACAGTGCTACAATAATGGCTACAGCAATAATGACAAACCTACATAAATGTGCAATTATGTAACAATAATAGCTGCGCTGTGGGACCAGTAGGTGAGCCAAACAATCTTTATAAGGATGGTCAGGCAATATTTAACTTGGGGTGGCACAGAAACACACAGGCCTGTCCAATTCTTTCTGAACAGTCACTATTTCTGGTTACACATGCATGCTTTTCTCTTGAATAAAAAGTGCACTTCAAAATAATAAATGTGCCCAAAACAGTAACTCAGACTATAATATCAATATGAAATGATGTTAGACAATGGACAATATCTTGATTAATGTACTCAGCTGTACCTAAAAGCAATGCTTATGTCCAGTGTTTGACATACACAGTGATGTGCATTAAAAAAAGAAACAACCAAAAAAAAAAAAAGGGTCTCAAGCCATGAATTTTCTGCTACACCCATTCCCTCAATGTTTCCACAGTTATGAAACTGAAAACAAGACAGGACTTTGTAACACTCAGCACCATCCGACTGTGCACGCTCTGTTATCATGGCATGTTCAAATACTCCAAATGGAAACCTGCGCTTGCCTTATTAATTACAAGGAATGCACTCTCCGAATACCCCTCCAAAACCTGAGTGCTGAAAAGTATGCCATCAAGAAGCCACAAGGCATGTGAGCTGTTTGTTCTCCTTGTCCAACCAGTGTGCCTACACTCCAGTTTCAGGGGAAGAGCCAAACTATCTGTGCAGACTTGTTTGAGTTGGAGAGCTGGCGTGGAGGCAGAGTGATTTCAAAAGGAAAGGGAAGTGTAAAAATGGGGAGAAAGGGTGGAGGAAAAACTGTCTTTTTGGTGAAACAGTCTTTGAACCTCAGAGCAGTTGTACAGTGTTATACTCACACTGCCATAGTTGATGGCTTAAGTGGAATTTGGACGTGTGCAGTAATGAACCAGAGCACATACACGCATTACTGTAAAAGACTATTGAGGGACTGCTGTGTTTCATTTGCTACTTGATTCTAAGAGTGGAAAGTTACTAATGGAATGGCAGTGCTTAGTAGAAATACCTTTGCTTGTATTCCCACCATCCATCCACCAGAGAAAGAAAAACAAAAACAGGAGGTGTTGTAGGACATCTATCTCCACCGGTGTCAATAAATCAACCTGTAACACTGAGCAGCTGAATAACCTGTGTAACTGAGCTGATCATAAATAAAGAGGCATTTCAAAATGAGATGGTTTCGAATGAAGGTCACTTGAGTGTTATGTGTTTTACTTGATGACATATTTATGAAATGGAAAACAATTATAAGCCACAAGACAGACTTAAGACAACCTTTCTGCATGAACAAATAAAATATCACAAACCTAGAAGTCTACTTTGATTATTAAGCCTCTACCTTTCGACTGCATTCTGTTACTTTAACATCAGTTAGCTCACAACAGTTCAAAGGTTTACTGATTTTCTCAAAGTTTGTTTTTTTGCTTAATGTTTAACACAAAGAAAGAAAAAGAATTACGGCCGTGTAAGAATGTTAACTTAATATTCATCTAACGACGCTCTCTGCTGAAGTCACAGGATGCCATGGGTGTAAATATATCTTTAAAATGAAATTATTTAGCCACAAAGGACACAAATTTACATCCATGTGAATCTCCAAGTTCTAACCCCTAACCCTATTTCAAGACAGGAGGCAAAGACATAGAGACACACTAACAAAGAACTGGAGTTTCAGGTGAGTTCTGAGATCAGAGCTGAACATAAACACACACACACAGTCTGTCAGTGTGTGTGTTGTTTGCAGCTAACATCTGTACACTACATTACCTTAGCACTTTGGGGCAAATATATCAAAGACTCCGCAAACAAAGTCCAATTAAATTTACATGGATAATGTATGGTGTTCTGTATGAATTCATCTTAGAGGCTGACAGAAGCCTGCAAAACACATTTCCTAATAGACGGATGCGAGTTAGCTGAGATGAAAGCTAAAATCCAGAGAAGAACAGTACCTTTGAGTTTCATATTTCTCATTGCACATTCAACGATTAAAGTATTAACTGCTACACTGTGTTCCTGGAATTGGAGAATGTAGATGTTTGGTGAGGCTTTTCACTGCCTGTTCATCCTTGAGTGCATGATAAAAAAAACAAATGAACAGCAGAGACAAGAACTGCCGCAAGCACAACGCTAAACCTTCCAAATTATGTTAGTTGGTGTAAGATTTAGGGTAGTCTAGTTAATTGTGTGTTGGCAGATTTTTTTTACCACAGCAGGGATGGGACAGGTCTCAGTAGATGTTTAGCTGAGTCAGGCTTTGGGGAGTTTTGTATGGGGTCTGGGCCAAGGCCCAGGTGTTGGCTATTATTCTCCATCTGGACAACATAACCCTGGTCCCCTGAGCCCAACAGGAGGTGGGGCAGATGAAACCAGAACATGCAGTGCCCAAATTAACTTTACGATGTAATATGTTGCCCCCCTTGGGTTGCCATGAAATCATTTAAGCATCAAAGAATTTCTACCATCTCCTTCTTGTTTTATTCTTTTCGCTGTTATTCCCATGTGATGTTAAGCAACATTTCAGCAACATTCACGTCATTATGAAGTCATCATTTACATCTTCTAACTTCCACACAAGATTTATGACTTTTGGCTGTCTTATTTCTGTCCGATAGAAACAGATTTTTCATATTAAGATGTATTAATGCAGTCTAAACTATTGAATTTTGAAGGTTAGCAGCAGCTAATCTTGACGATCTGGCCATGCTCTCTTTAGATGAAATTATTCATCAAGAGTGCAAAGCATGCAGCTGAGTTACACCTCCAGATCACAAAGATATCTTTCCATGAAAACATTTCCTAAATATAGAACCAGACACGTTCAAGAAACAGACATAACTACATAAACATACTGCAATGACAATCCACCCTTTTGTTCCTGGGTTTTTACACTTTCACACCCCTGTCACTCAAAGTGTCACTGACACACTTTGTCAAATATTCACTCACAAACACACACCTTTTCCAGGCGATTATCTTTCGGTTATTACAGCAGTCTAGACAAAGAGAAGACGGGGACTCTTGTGAATGCTCATTGTAGCGCAGACTCAGGTGTTAACAGCAGCTAAGCCAGAAACTTGGAGGGTAATCAGGGGCTATGTTTTTAAATGACATAATTGCTCACTGTCATTAGAACATGGACATATCTACAAACATGAAAGGGATGTCGTCATGTGACTGGTCTTTTCTAAAGGAAAACAAACCCCAGCAGAAACTTGTGGCATTTGAGCAGAGTGGGTTAGGGTTAGGCGATGTGTGTCGTAGTGCGATGATAAAAGTGTTTGTATGAGGCATAAATTATTTATCTGAATAAATCCAACAGACCTCGCACTAATTGGCTATTCCAACAATATAATGAGTCTGTCTGCTTTTCCTGGAAACTATGCCATTTGGACTGTAGCCTGAAACTAATAAGCTATTTGTTTGTGAAGCTTCAGCAGCAGTTACAGTATTGATGTACAATCCTGAAATATAATTACAGCCGATGACATAACTGTTGAGTAATATCAGGGCTGCATCTTTTCACTAAAAGTGTCAGAGTTGCTGAAATAATTGTGTGTTTGTCTTTCTCTTTCTCTTTCTCACTTTTGCTTGATGCCAAAATCACACACTTTCCAGAACCTTTTTTGTTCATCCTGGTGCTCAATAAACCCCTGATGTTTCATGAGAGACATGATGTAAATGTACCGGTTGTGTATATTACAATGTATTGCTAATTGCCAACCAATAATTAATGCACAACTGTTGATCTTACTCACTTAAAAGTTAAAGGGGTATTTCATGTACATTTTCAGATCTCCATCATATTCTGGGGGCTATACTGGAATATTTTTTAATGATTTAATGTTAAAAATGTATTTATCTTATACTGGCTCTTTTGCAGCCCTTCAGTTCTGAAATGGACCATTTTAGCTCCTGTCTCTTTAAGGCCACCCTCCCAATGACCCCACTATGTTCTGATCTGGTTAGCTTTTGGAAACTGCCTCTTGGCCGACTTCTGGCAGTTGGGGAGGCTATGTAACCAAACAGTACTAGTATGATTTTACATCTTTTGCTCATTTTTTACTCAAAATTCAAACTTCTCAAATACAAAGTGTACAAGTTTGAGCCCGAATGAAAATACCACTGCAAACAAAGTGTCCAGAGTTGACTTTCAATTATCATTTTTCATACATTCACCTCAAGTTTAGGAACTCTGACTATGTTTAACACAGACATCCATCATCATAATAGTATAAAAGTAACAGAAAGAAATCACAAAAATCATGATATCTCCCCTTTAAGGTATTTTGGGATACAGAATAGTGTTATATAGTTGTCAGCTTGTTAAAACTTTTACTGTAAACACAAACCCCTGCAATTAAATATAATTTGTTACTTTTCAAGCAGACCTCCAGCTGCTGTAAGCTGGTCCAAAACATTTTTTAAATTTAAGACATGTATTTTTCTAATTAACTCTGTCACTGTGCTGACTTTTAATTAAAGTACAGAGACTTAAGAAGTATCTGTTGCGCAACATAATGACACTGCCATTGCTCATAAAAACTCTCTGACTGACAGTTATGAAAAAAGTTGCTTTTTTAAAAGGCTATTCTCATTAAAAACATGCCACTACCACACAGCTCTGTCTGGAAACACTGTTTTTGTTCCTAAACTCTTGTTGAAATTATACCAAAGAAAAAAAAAAAAAAGGCTTTCATGTATGCAACACCTTGTTAAATTCATGCAGGATCCAAGTCCTTTGAAAAGAGACATTGCATTACTCAGCGTCTCATTTATCAGAGCAGAACAGTTTGGAGTACAAGCTCAATTAGGATGTGGGCATGTGTTTAATTGACAAGCTCTGAGCCAGAAAACTGACTGACTAATTGAAGCAGTGGAGCCTAAATTTATAAGCTCTAACCTAGTAAACACCAGAAGGAGGACACTCACTCACTCACACACCCACACATGGCCACAACATAACAGAAAAACCAACAGTGTTATCTACAGTACAGTATATTACATGTTGGGCAGGTGTGCAGTGTAAGCATTCAGTTCCTGCTGATCAAAAGGAATAATGCGTTTACACTTTGACAAAGCTACGCATGCTTGTGAAGCAGTGACCACTTAAATGGGTTGTGTAACGCTTAAGGTTAAGTAGTGGAAGGAAACATGCCCACTGCCAAAAAACATTCAGGCATTTCTCTTGTAAGATGTTTTCCCGTGTTATTACTTAGAGAGCAATTTTAAAAAGAATTAAGGAAAGAAAATGTATTCGACTGGATGTGAACTAAGAAGACATTTGCAATTACAGCTCCAATAAGAGGGAGTCGTTGCAAAGTATAAGTGAGCATTACATACACTGACACTAATCTGGGAACTATGTAGTGTGACCAAAAGGGTTATACTTGCAGCGATAGAGTTTCCATGCCTTGCTCAAGGGCTCTGCACAGGCAGCAGCTAAAGAATGAAAGGCTTAAAGTTGCAATGCTATACCTGATATTTGCCATTAAACAGCATTTAAAAAACAGCTTAAACACTATTCTTTCCACTTCATTTCACTTTACAATGTTTTCTTTTGACTGTTTTAACAATTTAATATCCCATACAGACTTTGTCAATCATTGCTGTCAGTCTCAGGATCATTTGTATTTCATAGTCTGCAGTCCTTCCACAGGCAGAGATGAAAGCAGGATACTCAGGACCCAATTAGTAAGGCGCCAGTTGTGTGACTAATGAAGAAAAAACATTTGACTTGAATGTTTTTTTTAGTAAACAGTGATCCCCCAATTAGCAATGAATGCAGTTTGGTTTTTATTTTTGTCTAAATGCTACTTTTTAATTATATCGTTTTATTTGTGTAACCAGCCACTCTGTTCATTCGGTTGCTATGCACATGTATTAAGAGTAATCAAAGCCGGTCGTCAAGACAGTAAATCAGGACGAGTCACTCATTCTTAATATTCTCAGGTGATGTTTTCTATCAGAGTTATATGTAATATTGTTGGCAATAGTAATTCAAGCTTGTCACTTTCATACACATTGCTTATTTGACTTGGAGCTGGTGTAAAAATGTTGACAAGGTAACCAGAGTGTAAATAAAAACATCACAAGAACATTTTGTTTCACTACGAATTAGAAGAAAAATTGGTGTCCAAGAATGAATTAGTTTTTATGCAATGACATATGCCCTGTCTTTTCTTAGAAACTATCACACTACTCAAGGAAACCACACACTATGCCATGCAAGTTTTCTCTGGCAGGTTTTTACCACAGAAAGTTATCTTTAGCCCTTGTTGTTGAAATAAAACACAACATGTACTTGAGCAAGTTCCACTGAAATCATTTAAAGTCCATATTCTGGTTTCTCTTGTTGATTTTATCGGAACATTTTTGAGCGCTCGGTGTGAAGTATGGTACAATATTCCAGTACGGAAGAAGGCAAAGTGTAAACACAAATGTGGGTGCCATGGAATGATTCAAGGGGCTATTTTCAGTCTATGAATGGAGGAGATAGGAAGTGAGAAATAGTAAGAGGAATGTGATTGGTTTCACTGGCACTTCAAAGGCAACATGGAACATTGGAGCAAAATGGAATATGTTCTTTGGTTAGAAACAAATTATTATTGCAATTTACTATAAATACACAGCTCCGGGTGTGTTTGGCAGTGTGTAAGGAAACAAATCATTAAGAAATACTACCCCATCTGACCGCTCTTACATGAGACACATTAAGAGTGTTTGTATTAATATTTCCTCAAATGGAAAAAGTGAAAAGTTTTGCATTCAGTTTTCTATTTGTTTAAAACTGTGAATGATGAGTGAATTTAAAAGAATTATTTTATAAATAATCAGAGTCTTGTGTGTGTGTGGTGGTGGGGGGGGGGGGGGGGGGGCTTTGCACTTTTAGGCCCTTTTGACACCATGGTGTAAGAAAAACAAGATTTCCTATTTGCACGTCTATTCTCATAAGACACACAACACAGGAGCCCATTATTTTTGCTTGTTTTGTTCAGATTCAGTTTTTAGTATAACCTCAAAATAACAAAGGAAATCCACTTTAAGGCTGAAGCCATTCAGTGTGTGAGTTTACACGTTCTCCTTGTGTCTGTAATGTTTCCTCCTTGTGTTTCCTCCCAAAGTCCAAAGATGGGTCTTGAGATGATCTGAAGGGAAATGAGTGTCCTGACAAGCATCCTCAATACTTCCCTTGCTGCATGAAAAGACTCACATACTGTCCAAAAGAAGTGTAGAAGCCTCTTTGATATTTGAGTTTAGATTTTTATAGAACTAGTATAACCATGCCTTGGATTTGTGTATACTTGAAATCTGAGGTTTTACCAGCAGGTCCCTCTGCTCCTGTGAACTCTGTGTATCTCCTCCATCTTTCTCATATGGCACAGTTTTACCGCTCTCTCTCTCTCTCTCTCTCCCTCTCTCTCTCCCTCTCTCTCTCTCTTTCCATTGAGTTAACCAATCAGTACGCCTTCAAGAAAAGAGAAACTTGGTGGAGATATGCCTTCAGTAATGTCCATGCATCATTACACACATCAATTTTGTTGGAAACAATCACTTAACCGCTGCCACATGTGGGTTAGAATACATAAAAATATCTTTTCCAGCTTGCAGGATCCATAAACTGACTAGCATACTGTAAAACATTTTTTCGCTGATTCAGGTTTCCCTGCTGCCTTAAAAAAGTGAGTGGACTGAACTTAAGTTGAATAATTAGGTCAAAGTTGTCTCATGAGTTGTGGAAATGTAAAAACCAACGAGCTAAGTTAACTGAATTTAAGATAAGGGATGAAGCTGAATCAACATTATCATAAACAGACATCACAGTTAAATTTCCTTTACATTTAAACTTTCTCTGTTTGATTCAATTCTTCATTTATCACAGAGGATGTCAAACTGTGTCTCTTCCTGTTCCTGTTGGACACACCTTGTATACCAGAGTGTGATACTAACCTTCAGAGTGGTTTGCATTGACGTATGTATTTAAAGACACACAGCACATTTCCATTGTGTATGTTTTCTTTTACTCTCTGGTGAGATTTAAATACAGCTGCAATGATTAGTTTAATAATTCATGGAAATACATTTTGATAATCAATTAATCTCAAGTAAATGTGCCAAACATTGGTTCCAGGTTTTGTGTGCTTTGTTGGTCTTTTGTTGATCTAACTTGTAGTAAGTTTAATATTTTTGGATTTTGACTGTGGTTCGGACAAAGCAAGACATTCAATGACCTCACCATGTACGCTCGCTTACTGTAATTGGTGTTTTTTTTACTCTTTTCTGATGTTTTTCAGACCAAAATGGTTAATTTATAATTCAACAAAAAATATCATTAGTTGGAGTTGTGCCTTTTGGGAAGTTTGCCAATATGCTGCTCATTTTTTTAGAAACTTAATGTGATGAGTTGAGTGAACTCTCATCATGACTTCAACTCATTGTTTCAAGTTAAGACTTTAAGTTTATATCTTATGTAAATAGTCTGAAAATAAAAAACTAGAAATGTCAAGATGAATGAGCTTTAAATGAATAAAACATATACACTTACATTGAGTTAATGATGAAAGATTAGTCAATTCTACTGAGGTCTCTTCCCTGCAGGCGCTTCAACCAAACACTTACTCAAGCTAAAATGTACAAAAATAAAGATAAAACTGTGATATTTATATTTACATTACTTTGGTTTGGGTTTAAAGATGATACTTGGTTGTGTAGACTCTAAACCCGACTCACATGGGCAGCCCACCAACATCAATAAAAAAGGGAAGAATTGATGCAGGATATCACGTTGCGACCCACCCATAAAAGGTCCCTGACCCACTTTGGGTTGGCACCGACACTTTTTTGAAACAATGACATAAAACACGGGCGCACATGTTGACCTGGTGTAATCTATCACTGCAATTTAGAGTTGAGCCTTGTGTCATATACCGATCTATTGAATGAGTCATACTATAGATGTCTAGAAAACTTCAGCAAATAGAGAAACTTGAAAATAAGATTTTAAAGTAATTTGTGAAAATGTGATTCTGTTACTACGGGGGGGAAAAGTTAGGAAGGAATTATGGACAGTCTTCAGTCAGAAAATTATTTTGTGGTCCACAAATGATTGACAGAGTTTCAGAGTGAAAATAATCCACATAAAACTGACAGCTGTCAAACTGTGTTACCTAATGTGAGTGATCCATTGGATTATACTGAGTACACTTTTCCAAGAGAATTGATTATCTTGTAATAGTTTGAGCGGAGAGTCCTCGTGGACCTGCCAAATGTTTTAATGGTTTCACCCTTTGCTCTTTCACTTAGTTTTGAACCTGTAGTGATGAAATGTCAAATAATTTACATCACTACCACTTCACTCTTGTTTTGTTTTTTTAATTGCTGTCATGAGTGATTAATTTGGTCAGAAATCTATGAGGAATAAACTCTGAAACACACACGTATGCTAAAACTGCACACATGTGTACAGTATGCACTCCAGTAGGTCAACGCAGCCATCGTCATTTGATAATGGAAGTTCCAGCCCCAAGTAAGGGCTTCCATCTGTTGTGACCAGAGAAAATATTATGATTAATTAATAACAAGATTGATTGTGCCAAATGTTCCCCGCGAGGTCAGTTCTTACATCCAGAAAAGAGATCCCATTGTAACTCTTCCAAGAAAGCACTGTAAAAGTAGATGACAGATGCAAGTTGAAGAAAATGGCCATGACTCAGACAGCTGTCATAAGGCATTGGTGAATATTATTTTTAATGTTTTCTAAACAACTGTCACAGACATGCTAAGTAAGTGCATGAATCCACATGGTGAAGCTCTGCAGGACCATGTGTGTCTTGGCTGCAGAGCGGAGCAGAGGTAAAAAGCTCACTTAGAGTAGATGGAAGGTCTTGAAAATGCTGTTTCAGTGATGTATTATTGTGAATTTTAATTAAATTGTTTTCTCAAGTGAATGAAACAGAATTACAGACACAATCTTTTGGGAGTTGATTCTATTGTGGGAACATTATACATTATTTTTTATCGCTATTCTTCTACCTTTAGGGTTTGCAATTAAATGGTTGAACTTTTACTCACCTGTGAGGAAGTAAAGTGTACAGCCGTCTATAAAAGCAATTAAACTTATATTATTCCAAAAATTGGGGAGTCGTCAGTTTATGCTATAAATCAATGGAGAGACCATTAATCATGAATGTCCCCAAATGAACCCCGACTGAGATCTTAAGGTTCACAATTTAACATATAAATGACATACAAGTGACTGTATTTTTGCAGATGATCGTTGATGACATATGTTTGATGAATTAGGACAGTTTTTAAAGAGTGTCCTAATACAATACTCAGCTGCCATAAGTTGAAACTCTGTCCACTTAGCTTTCCATTACGAAGTTGAAGAAATTTCACTGTTCTTCCAAATGGTTTCCTCAGAAGTCCTTATACTGCAGATTTTTCTCATTGGTTGTAATTCATATAGCAGGACCCAGACCAAAATCAGCATTTTAACTATTTTGATCAAAAAGAAGGGTTACTGTATATGACATGAGTATGGTTGTAGTTATATCAAAGCAAAGAGGCCAAAAAACATGCCTTGAGAAACTGTCAATACCCACGAAGCAGACGTTCAAAGTGCATAATTGTTTCTTTTGTTTGTTTTTACTTAATTTTGATTTCAGACCATCTGTTAAAAAGTGAGCTTCCCAAAGTGGCCCCTAATCACCAAATATCTGAGAACCCCCTTTGACTGTCCACATGGGTTAGGTACTGTACAGCTACACTTCTTTGGTTTTTAAAGGAAAAAAAAAAGCTTACAGTACATAGTGTGCACTGACAGTAAAATAGAAAATAAAATTGCAAGCACAGATTACACTATTTGAGGCTTATTGTAATTTTCGGTTGTTTGTGAAGTTAAAAACATATTATTTCAGGTATCATTAAGGGCAACTACAATAAATGCAGGGTTAGTTTTCATAGAACACCACATATTTAGAAAGTCAGTTTTGCTTGGATACAGTAAAGTGACTCTCGGGATCTGAAGGTTTAGTGCGTGTATATGTTTTCATGGGTTTTCTTAAGCCAACGGCTAATGTAATCTTTTGATTTTGCATGATCATGGTTTGTGGCTATTTGGCAAGCAGAGCGCTTGAATAAGCAGTATTGTATTTATATAGCAAAGACTTTTAAAGCAAACACTTGATACTCAAATTCCTTTTAGGGCTTCTTTCAAATATGCATGGCTTATAGAGGAATTGGCCCAGAATATTGAAAACAAGCTTTTTTTTTGAGTAAGGAGAGGTAGAGACATTACTGACGGCACTGATGATTAAACACAGAAGGTTTCCTTGAGAGCAGAAATGACTCATAATGTTGTCTGATATAGAAATGACCAGTCATACAAGACCCCTGCCTTAAATCAGTTTTACCCACATTGACTACAATAGTTTCATGAGATGTTTTCCTTCCCTGCAATATAACATTGATTGTACTAAGCATGCAAATTACTGATCTAAGGAGGCTTTAACCCATAAGCTCGCACCAGCGCCAGTGACATCATAGGCCAGACATTTAATGCACTTCAAACACTAGTCAGCATGCTCAGATGCCATATCAAAGCGCTTAATTTTTTGTGTATTTTTGAGCCTCATGCTTTGAGTCTGTCAAACTCAAACAATGTTAGCAGCTGGTGGTGTTCTGCATTATCTGGACACACATTTAAGTGTGTCCTTATACTTAATTTAAGATATACCATATGCCCACCGACCACTGCACCAGTTATCAGTTGGCTTCTCTTGAGCTACAATTCACCACTAATTCATGTTGATGGTGAGTTACATTTTAGTCTCACTGCATTCAAGCACATGCTCTGCTGTGGCTCAAGTCTAGGAGGAAGTCATCTATTCGTTCCCGGCCTGCGTCAGTCTGTCCTTTCCACAGCTTTCCATCCTAGATTTATTAAGCCGTAAACACAGGTCAAGTCGACTTTCAGCACATCAAAGTCTTGTCCTTCTGCTGCCAAGTTGGACTGAGACGGGTCTTCCAAAGCTACAAAGGCACCGACTTCTATCCTGAGAGAGGAAGTGAAGCTGAATTTGACTCTATAAATGTAATCACGTCCATTGGCTCTCTCTGTGGGATACTTTGGCATTGCAGGTGGGTTGTGTTGCTGTGGAATGAGATTTCCATTCGTCAATTTCACCAGAACAGATCTTCTGGGACCTTCCAGACTCCTGTTTCTCATTCAAGAGCGCATTTGGTAGGAAGAAGTTCAAAACCTCTGTGTGTGTTCATACTATTTTTCTGGAAAGACTTGTTGCCAATACATGCACTGTACTGTACATTGTTTAACTTAGAGTAGCAAAAGGACCATACTATTAACTTTTCATGAGCCGAAACTCTTGGTTGTAGTCCCTCTGCTCTGTTTAATCAATCCTAGCATAAAATTCTTTATACCACTTCCTTATGACCTGACCATGCTTATGGTAAAAGGCTTTAAGAAATTAGGAAGCATAGCCAAATTAATTTGTTTTAACATTGCCACTTATAGGCAACGTGCTTGGTGATTTATGCATATACTCAATGCATATGCACAGATTTGTTCGTCATAGTTCTGGTTTGCATTTTGTGCAGAAATATGAAATACACTTTCCTTACAAAAAACAACAATTGAGATATCAGATTCGATGAAGACTGGGGGAAAATTAAAAAGAGAAGCTGAAGACAGTGGGGGGGGGGGGGGGGTTTACAAAACAGATAGAAAAGGACAACAAGAGACAATAGGAGCGCTTTGGTTACCGAGTGGTTAACCGCGCATGCCATATAATCGCAATGTCCCTGGTTCGACTCCAGCAAAGGGACCTTTGTTGCATGTCATTCCTCTCTCTCTTCCTGTTTCCTTTTGGCCTCTATGCCATCTACTTTCAAATAAAGTCAAAAATGCCAAAAACAATAAAGATAAAAATAAAAATCTTGCTTCAACATCACAAAAATGCTTCATAAATTTTTTACTCATATTGGCAGGATAGTTCAAGGGACGACAATGTCAATCTGTTGGATGGTCGGTCCCCCACTTAGGTCCAGACCATAATATTGTGTGATATTGTGGAAATTTCTGGGTTATGAGTGAGATCTCAACAGCTATTATATCCATGTATGTAACAGTGTGACAGCTGGAATAGTCTGAAATGTCTCAGTTATATTCAGCACTACCAGCACATTTTAGCATGCTAACAGACTAAACAAAGATAGTTAGCATGGTAAACATTTGACCTTTTAATCATCAGCATGTTAGCATTGTCATTTTGAGCATGCTGTTGTTAGCATTTGCTCAAAGCAGTATGCCTCACAGAGCCGCTAGCTGCATCTACTGAGATGTCCTGCTGATTAATAGACAAACAAACAGACAGAGCCACAAATACAGCCTTTTTGGAAGAGCTAAAATTACAGAATCTGCTTTCATTTTCAAGATTTGCCCTCTGATGAAACCCAGCACCACTTCTTATGACTTTCCTCTTCAGCCATTGCCATATTGAACAGGAAACTGTTGAGACGCTACAAAGCCATGCTGAAGTCATGAAGGCTTAGCTCAGTTTGATTTTCAATAAAAGCCAAGTCAGAAAGTGTCAAACAATGAACTAAAGAACCACATTTAGGCTTTTTTGTGTTTCCACCATGTTTTGCCATCACTTTGACTTGGTGCAATACCAAACCCCAGTTAAACAACTACTCTGCATGGCCTTCATAGCTGCGTCTCTGCGGCTTTCCGTGGCCTTAAAAGTATTTCTGTGAGATCTAGCAACTGAAACAAAGAATGAAAATGATTTAAAATGAAATGACAGGGAATGATCAATCCAAGTATTGTATATGTTAGAAACACAAATCCTTTTATTAAGGCTGAAGAATGTGATGTGGTTTCTTTTGTATTTTGGCTTCTTTGATCGTGATATCTTGGTATAATTCAAAACATTCATATCCCAAGGTCCACCTTACTGTGTGTGACATCTAGAAAATAATCCTGTCTTTACAGTATAGCAGCTTGGTGTACTGACATCTAATATAAAATGTTCTGAATCATTTAAAACAAAAGTCAAAGACCAGAATTCATGCTTGGACTGATGCTTTTCTTTTGTGGAGTCAATACTACAAGGACTGTATGTGTGCATGTAAGTGCACGGACATCATACTGTTGTGCAAAGGTGGAGGCAGGTGGAACCCTGATGAAAGTTTGTCCTAAGGTGAATAATGAGTGTTTTCTGTGAAGCTGTAAAGTTCTATCAGCAAGTAAAACACAGAAAGAGAAAAAAAAGAGATGCTAATCTAGAAATAAAGCACTTCAGAAATCCTCTTTTCATCTTCACGATGGAACATCGGACCCGGAGCGTGGCCTGCAGTTCTCATCCTTAATGGATTGAGATAATGGCTGGACAAATTGTTCCCAGGCACTGTCTTCACTCTGCCCCACTGAGTTCAGGGATCCGGGGAGTAAAATAATCCGATTTTTCCTTCCTTTATCTCCCAGACTCCAGAGAAGAAGCGAGGGGGCTTTGAAATGCCATGTCTACTTGTCACGACCCCTTTTGTGTACCCTCCGCCCATCCGTGGACCAGGCTTTAGACGCCATCCCTTTTCCAAGGGCTCACTGTCACGGCCTCAAATAAACCTGCTGGAAGTGCCAGCCCTGTTTTCCATTTTCCTGTCTTTCTTTTTTTCCTCTTTCTTTCTTCCCCAGTGTTTATCAGACTCTGGCCTCTCCCAAAATGAGGAGTCTCTCATGGTTAAGTGGTAGAGTTCATGCCGAGGTTCGTGGAAATTCACCAGGTCTCTTACAAACTGTTGTGGTGAGAAAAAGCTTGAGTCTGATCACCGGGATGTGAGCCACGCCAGGCTCCCCTGTGTCAGCAATGAGTATACAATGCGTAATAAGCACTTCTGCTGCGTGCTAAGTTGGTCCGGTCATGACATCCTTAAGCCGAGGGCCGTGCCAGCTCTCCTGTTACAAAGACAAATTGTGCATGCGGAATTTCCTGGAGAGGCTCCGAGACTCCAAAAACGCTCCCCCAGTCTTACCGCCAGGCTCTCTGCGGGGACTTGCACTTGGGAGATTTAGTGCCATAATTTAGTCCTTGCCCTTATCTCATCCAGAGGGAAATCCTATCAAACACTTCCTAAGCCACCTGATTAGCTCAGAGATATGTTTTCATGAGGAATATTCAAGGCTGATGTTGGGGCAGCTTCAGGGAACGATGGTCGTTTGCAAGAATCTGTAACGATAAGATAGAGCCCCACCCTGGCAACCAGCAGTCAAAACAGAGTGAGACAACTTTAAAAGAATTCTGGTCTCTGTTGCGATCTCTGTTTTAACTAGCAACAGGTGAATCCTGGGTAATTGGTTCATGGTGTGTGAACTGAAGCGTTATTTGTTGGGTGATGTTCCATCACAGCAGCAAAATGGAAATATGTATGAGAAGTACCTCACATACAATATTATTGAGATACAAACCTCTGTTTATTTTCAGGTTCATGTTATTATAATACACGTATCCTAATCTGTGCTCAGTGACATGCAGGTGAAGGCTCACTGATGTAAAATGACAGGATGTGGGGGAAAAAAGCATTGCAAATGAAACAAAAAAGTTTTGCCTCCAAAAGGATTGCCTCCATTTCCCTCTGACAATCTATGTAGGAAAAACATAAAACATAAACTCTTCCACAGTTATTCATTCTTGTTTGTTAGGTTTGTTGAGGTCTTTAAATGTACACTAAAATAGCTCATGATATTTTATTATTATAATAAAACAGTGAATCCCAGAGGGGTGACAGGAAGCTAAAGTTGTTTTTTACCCTGAATTATGTGGTATTGGGGGAAAAAACTCCTGTCACCCATCTGTTCCAAAACATGTTTATTTAATATGTTTTTTGAATTTGTACAAAAATTTATTAGTCAGTGGCAGCAGCCTGTAAGTTTGGCTGTCATGGGCAGCTGCCAGGTGTGTCTATGCTACCATCTGAAAATGAAATTTGACAGCTGAACACATACTCGGGTAAATGCTGTCCTGGAGCAACCACAGATTGTGTGCCTTCCTCACTTCATGGTAATTTCTTGTATTTCACTTTCCTGCACAGGTTTCTTTCATTAGAAAGAATAAATCTAACAAACCCTGAAAACCATACCTAATAAACTACTTTTGGATTCAATTATTTGGGTTTCAAACAAGATATGCAGTGCTTCTCAGGTAGAGAGGAGAAAAGTACCTTGAAATTTGATGGTCCACACACATGGGTTTTATGTCTGGCAAGGGTTTTCAAAAAGAAATTCAATGACATGCAACATGACGCATCATGCATACTACCTCACTGCTTGAACTGTGATGTATCCCTCTGGTCCCCAAAATGAGCTTACTCATATTGTGGACTCGGTGAGTCAAGGGGGAATCAAAGTAAATGACCCGTGGATAAAGTACATCACGTCATTCCTCCAGCCTCAGCTCATCAATCTTATATTCCAGTGACAGAATCCTGTTTTTTTCAGAAGATCTGCTTCAAATGGTAATTGGAAAGGATGTTTTCTGTTTTGTTTCAGTGTGAGACTGTTACCACTTCTGGCTCTATGGGTAAATTCCTGTCCAATAATAAGCACATAAAATCTGATGTGTAATCTGATAAACATATATTGCCTTTAGTAAAGCCTTGAAGGAAAATAAATCCTCTACACAAGGTGTGCACTGTTCACAAAGATGAATGTACATCTTCATTCTTCCAGTTCTGCATCATTCATCTCGATCGGCTATGGTCCCCTGATCACAGTGTAGCTCATATGTTTCAGGGCGTGATGAGCTGGCTGCCTCTCACACATGGTGGTATGAGCTATTCATCCCACATCTGATACTGTGGGTGGTCCTTATCGCTCTGAAACGTGATCAAGACCCTTTGTAATTTCGAACTCATTGAGAGATGCCTTATGTGTTGGCCCACAACTGTCTTTACCTCCTTTTAAACTTTCCTCCAACCTTCCCTTGCCTTATAAATCAAGAGCTAAGGGGAAAACTGACAAAGCTAAAGCTTTACTTGTCACAGAGGCTCTCCAAGCTACATGTAATTACTTTGTGTCAAGTTGTCAGGCAATTACACACATGTAAACACTTACCAAATTAGTTACATTTTGGCTTACCAAAATGTTTCTCTGCAAATGACATCTGCTTAGACCCAGACCCCACTTTCTCTAAGGGAAAAATCAAACTTAAACACTTGAAACTAAACAGAAATGCATTTGTTTTTGTGTTTATTCCTAAGTGACTTCATTTCATGTTTCCAGAGCAGCCACAATGTAGCGTAATACGACAAATATTTAAACCCAAAGTACAAAATGTCAGGTTTTAGTGTCTATATAGCCGCTACCATTGGCTTCTTCATAATCTCCCTAATCTTTTTCTTACGGACATCTGACACCAATACTGGGATGAATCCTCCACAGAACAGGAAGATATGCTTATTTCGTCATTGACAGTACACTTTGTACTACATCAACACATCATTCTCATTCCTCAGCTGGCGGAGACAACTAACACTGACGCTACTGCTGTCTTCACCAGCACATTACCAGCAGTAAAGTAAGCTTTGGATATTTCATACTTGGTAAATTTTGCTACTGAGTACATATTTGTTTATTCTACAGTAACTGTGATAAAACAGCACAAAAAAACTAATTGATCAATTGATTATATTTTTGATTTCTTGAAAAGTAATACATATGTAGTCGCACTTTCAATATTAAGTGACCAAATGTTTATGAATTCTCATTATGCACAAATGCTTAATACTACATTATGTCCTTTGAAAAGGTTTTTGTTCTTTCATTAAAAACTGGTGGAATGTGGGAAACCACCCACTCACAAAGAGGTAGTCATGCATGTTCATGTGAAGTGGAAATAAACTCAGAGTCAGTGATTGACAATGTGTGAGTTTATCTACTTAAATTGTTCATTTAACAAGATCCCCACTTTTCGCACAGTTTATTCACTTCAATCCTTCTGTCACTTATGGACCACACCTTAGAGGAAAAGGAATGGATGTATTTGGTGGTGGAGCTGCATCAGATACCTGTGGATACTGTGACTCCATTATGATTTTTGTAAGTAGATAAATATTCATGTGTTGTCATAAATGGAAAGAATAAACCGTAAACAGAAGAGTAAACAGAAGAGACAAAAACAGCTGTGATCAGCATTATTGTAAATAAGCAAAAAGTGTGTTGGTGCATCAAGAGACCTGAAAACCCCTGTGGAGTCAGGAATACTGGGTGTCAAAGGACGCCTTTGTATTGACAGAACAAAAACAAATGATAAACCATTAATGTTGAAGCTGAGGTGATGAGACAGGTACTCCTTTGTGTTGTTGTGTCTGTTAATTCCTACTTCTCCATCTAATCCAGCCAAACAACACACAATGCTTTCTTGACCCTTGAACCATCTTTGTAGGTTGAGTCTGGGCACAAAACTGGATTATCTCCTATAATCAGTGTCCTGGTGGCAAGTGTGACAACATGTATTGGATTGGGCATGTTTGTTGTTCCTCTTTTGTCTCCCATCCTTCTGTATCTAACCTTAAATAATTGCTATTGAAGACTACTCTTTAAATTATGCATATTTCAAATAGTTGGATTTTGTATAAGGTGAGGTTAAAAACATTTCAGCTTTGTTGGATGTGTACTACAAACATTGTTATAAACTCCTAGAGGTCAGTTGTAGAAACACTGTTACATTGTTTGTAGCTGCACCTGCCACCTATTAAATACCTGTTGCACTTTCATCCCATGCTTCTTATTACTGCATGCAACTTAGTATGCTTATTCTCCTTCTGACTGATGCTGGCCTTTTGCAGTCCTAACTTTTCACCCATCCTTTTCTGTTTTAGCTTATCTAACTCTCTTCAGCTTCAGCTCTCCTGTTTTCCTAAACAAACCTCCCCTTTGCTTGTTTTCAAATATAGGGGACATATATGGCTATGTCACCAGTTCTGCTCACTGTGTTCCTTTCTGTATTTTCTTCTTTCCTTGTTTGCCCCTCTTCTTCTTCTATTCCCTCCCTCTCCTACGTCTTTTTTTTTTGGCAATATCATGCAGCAAACCCGTCATCACGGGCCGCTCTCGCCAATCATGACCTGCAATTGGAAATGGATATCCAAATAAAACACAACCTATCATCTTTACATTGTGGCTAATCGGAGTATTGGTGGGGTGTTTCCAATAACACAAGCACAGCTCTGAGTAGCCGCACAAGTTCACTGGGAGGTCGGAGAGACCGCATAGGGAAGGGAGGGGATGAGCAGCACAGAGAAGCAGAGGGCAAAAAAGAGAAAGAGAGAGAAAGTTAGAGGGGGGTAGACAGAAGGACACATATACTGAGCTACATCTTCAAAAGCTGGAGATAATTCTGTAAGTGGTGGTAAGAGCGGCTGGCAGGAACCTTATAACCGCAATGTAACACCAAGGAAACACAGTTCATGGACCTCTGTGTCAATGACCACTCTGCTGTAACTGAGAAGCTCCAGAGCAGCTTTGTAATACTTACCCAGCAGAAACATGCTATGTTTATCATTAATAACCCAAATTGTTTTGTGGGAATTCAGCATAATCAGTCCAGAGTGCAAGCAAAGGTTTTTTCTCTGACATTGAAGTTTAAAGGGTCATGCACTTCAGATTTTTTTCAAGCCCATCTTCATACAATACACACATGCTGTATCTTAGTTGAAAGAGTCACTGTAATCAGTCTTTCTGTCCATGCTATCCATGAAGTTAAAGCATCTGTACTGTAAGAAATGGTGGATACAATGGATATTTGTTGGCTAGTATTCAGCTGCAGGTTTGTTGTCTTGCAGGTTTGTTGCAGTGTCCTGTTCTGGCAATTAACCTACATGTGACTAGTTGGATGTATCCTTCAGCTGCAGCTCAGCAAGGCAACACTGTCTTATCTTGGGAAATAGAGAAAGAGAAAAAAGACTATAGATTTGGAAGATAACCTACCAACTTGATTTATTCCCACTGCTGAAGCCTTATACAGCAGCTCCACTCTTCCACTCTCTGAAGGTGCTCCACACCAGAAAGTGGCACATTAATTTAATTTGCCCTGAATGAATCCACTGATTGCTGTGATTGAATTATTTTTTGCTTAAATTATGCCATTTGTTGTTTGTTGGTGTTACTGGTGGTTTTACAAGGAATAATTACAGTGACCAATCTAACTATAAAGCAAGGAATATCTTGTCTATCTGTCTGTCCTTCGCATATCTCAAGAACTATTCCATCAGATCTACTTCATATCTGACAGATATATTACTGGGGACTCAGGAAAGTTCAGTGTTGATTGTGATTAATGAATGAGTTCTTGAGAAATATATACAAAAATACATCATGAGCAACATGAATTTGCTTCTTCTTCTGTCTGTGAGTGGAAATACAGACAACGCCACTCTACAGCCCACATTGTGGTCAGAAGTGGTATTACATCTGTAGTGATAATGACTTGAAAAGGTTTAAAAGACTCAAGCTCTACTGTTGGAACTGTAAACTGTCAAAAGTTGGCACGTAGGTTCAAGACTTACTGCAGTATGTCTCAGATACCTTTACCCAGAAGTTTAACATTTAAATATTAATAAACGTAAAATAAACAAGTGAACAGTGACCAGCTCAGCTCCGTGTCTGAATGCTGCAGGGGCTATTTGACAGAAACAGCGTCACATCACAGTGGGGCGGGGCTTCTGGGCTCTGACTCAACTTCACACTTGGCGGGTGTACCGCAGAGGACTCGGGGAAGTGCAGTGTTGAGTGTGAAGTTGTTTGGACACGCGTCATGTTTAATTAACTTTGAATAAACAAGCGCAGAGCGAGCTGCTCAGCTCCGTGTCTGGGTGCAGTGAGGGTTGCTTGATACGAACACCGTCACATCACAGCGTAGTGGAGCTACTGGGCTCTCGCTTGTTGAGTGGGACAAAGGTACGCGCCCCGCTTAGTTAAACCACCCGAGAGAGCATATGAGCATACACAGGAGATAGAAACAGAGGCGGAGGCAGTAAAACTAGCAAACACTTTGGCAGCAGAATCAACCGAGGGAAGGCTGTAAACTGCTTCTTCAACCTCAGTTTAGTTACACTGGTGAAGGTTTTGTCTGGATTTAAACCATTTAATTTATTAATTCATTATCGTTTGTCAATTGATACTTATACTAAGCAATTGGCCAAGTTTTGAATGGGCACTGCACTATTTCTTTCAAAATTTCAAGCAGGTTTAGCTACTTATGGTTTGGAATTTAAAAGTTGAAATGTGACCATTTACACTTTATCCATACTGTATGTGTGTGTGTGTGTGTGTGTGTGTGTGTGTGTGTGTGTGTGTGTGTGTGTGTGTGGGAGTGAGAGAGAGAAAGACAAAGAGAGATACATGGTGACATTGTGACATGTTTTAACCAAGTACTGATCAGAGACTATTAAGTTACCTGTGTCTTTTCACTGAAAGACAGATTCTCTCTCTCTCTTGCTGTGATGGAGGTTGCCTGTTTGTTTTTGAGAGTGCGTCGCCCGTATGGCTGTCTTCCCACTCATGCAGGTAGCCCTGAGGGAGAGAGAATGGAGCTCTTTGACAGGAGTGGAGGGGGAAGAAGGGTTACATTGCAACCACCATCTACTCTCTCTGCCCTGGCTCATTCTGTAATGAAATGGCCTGTGTCATGGAGGCCTTGTCCAAACAATGGGCCTATTCAACCTGGAGAGGAGTCTCTGTCAGGACTAGGCTGAATACGATACCTCTGATTCAACGCTGCGGTCCCTGTTCCTTTCGATCTTACTATTTTTTACTCTCTGTACTGTAGCTTTTACCAAATCCTCCTCATCTCCCTCTGTCTCTTTCACTTTTTCACTCTAATTCTTTTCTTTCTATCTCTCTTTTCTCTTTTTTTTTTTTGGCCTAAAGAAACAAATATGTAAAAAAAGGTTACACAAAGATCTCAAAACACAAAGACCACAAATCAGTGTGCACATGTCCAGGTGAACATCATCCCAGTTTCCAGTAAGGCCATTTAGATATATGTATTTGTATTATAATTGATGTTATCAAAAGGTGTTTGGTTTCTCTTTTGTTTTGAACTCTTTGGGTGTTGAATTGGTTTCAGTTTCCTGAAATTTCCCAGTCCAAATTATAGCTATTATACACTTTTAAACTAGCTTTAAAAAAGGACTGAGTCATACCACTGTAGGATAAATTTGTAGATGGACTGAGGTGCAATTCTTCAGCGATGAATAGTGCGAGATTGAATGATATTTCTGGAATGTCTAAAGGTTTAGCACACTCACCTTCTGTCTTTGTCATCAATTTCTTTAACAGCAATTTGAAATGATGGCCAGTTTGATTTTCACTTTTACGACTCTGACTCACTCACCACTATCTCTATACGGAAGCCAATTTCTGCCAACACATTATCAAAAGCAAGCAATTATTTAAAGTACATGGTGGGATTTTTGACAAAGTTATGTTTACATTCACTGTTTCCCACCAAAACACAGCCTGTGTATCCTTGAGGGCTAGCAAATAAATATTGAATGCGTTTCTTTCCGCATTTGTAGAGCCTGTTAATTTTTGTTGGCGCCTTTCTACATTTCTTGGCTTGTTACTGCCCCCAACTGTTCAATGGAGCAGTGTGAAACCATCTATATGTATTGACTCTCATATATATATATAGGGTAGTTTCTCTGATCTGTCTTTCTTTTCATTTCATGTGTATGTATGTATGTGTATGTGTATGTGTGTGTGTGTGTGTGTGTGTGTGTGTGTGTGTGTGTGTGTGTGTGTGTGTGTGTGTGTGTGTGTGTGTGTGTGTGAGTGAGAGAGCTTTCAGATATGGGTGCCCTTGCCAAGTGGGGTTGCATTCAAAAAAAACCCTCAATTACACAGTCAGGCTCCTGGAGACACTCTGGCTATTTGTTTGGAGAGTTTTATCAGCATGTCAGATGGCCATGAAATGGACTCCTAATTAAATGGCAGTGCTTGGCTTGCTGTGCACCACTTTTGTAAACAGTTAAGAATAAGCAGCCATAAAGCCCTAGAAAGACGGGGATTGAAAGCTGTTAATACGTGGGATAACTTTAGTCAGCTTATATTGGCCTGCTTAAGGTTGTGACTTTTACTTCTAATTTTAGGAAATGCTATGTTTGTAAGTAGGTTGTTATAGTGGAAGGGGAAACATCCAATTAGAGCGAGAAATACAGACTGTAAGTTAACATTTTGTCTAGACTAATAAAGACTTAGTCACCTAATCATGGTGAACCACACTGTCTTTTTTGAACTACATAGAAAGAAATGCCAATGAGTTAGAAGTGTACATCGTGTACATCCATGGTTGCTAGCTAGCAGTCTTCTTTTGCTTTGCCTCTGTTGGTGCACTTCTACATTTCTTGGCTAGTTACTGCCACCAACTGTTGATCAGTGGAACAGTGTGAAAACATTGATAAGATTGTGTTTATCATATCACCCGTGTGCATGCATCTTGCCAGTAAACTCGGCTTGAAACTCACTGCAGTCCAGAGTAGCTGCAGATCCAGTAGCTTTGTCTGTGTACCTCATGCCATTTATTCCTCTATTCATGCACATGTTGAGCATATTAAAATCTGTCACTTTTTTGCATGCAATGGCTCTCTACCATTTGTCTGAGCAAGAGATACTTGGGCCCACTCTTAAAAAGCACCGCTCTTTAGTGTTAGTTGTGGTGGAAAAGTCCACAGGGCACCTTTGAGCGTTTTTTCCCTCATTATTATGACATATTGAGTATAATTCGATTAACAGTCCACCTTAGCAACTATGTGGCAGATCAACTTTTGACAATCACAGTATCCAGCCCATGTATAAAGGGTCATGGCAGAAGACCCTGAGAGTTTTTCCAGACAATGGTTAAATTCATGACTTTAACAGTTAAAAGAAAACTTTGGCTAACACTTATCCCACGTCAGAGGACATTTGGAGATTGAGTTTCTTCCACAAACATGGTGCACAAACCTCCAATGAGAAAAACAGAAGCAGAAACTAAAGTTCTCAAAAATTGAATCAGCTGGGTGGCTCTGTATGCTCCAATGGATCCTGTAGATTCTAGCAAAATGTATAAATGTATACATGTTGACTCTCATATATAAAGAGTAGTTTCTCTGACCTCTGTCTTTCTTCCCATGTGTACGCATGCGTGTGTGCGTGTGTGTGTATGAGCGAGAGAGAGAGAGAGAGAGAGAGAGAGAGAGAGAGAGAGAGAGAGAGAGAGAGAGAGAGAGAGAGAGAGAGAGAGAGAGAGAGAGAGAGAGAGAGAGAGAGAGAGAGAGAGAGAGAGAGAGAGAGAGAGAGAGAGAGAGAGAGAGAGAGAGAGAGAGAGAGAGAGTTTTCAGATATGGGTGCCCTTGCCAAGTGGGGTTGCATTCAAAAAACCCTCAATTACACAGTCAGGCTCCTGGAGACACTCTGGCTATTTGTTTGGAGAGTTTTATCAGCATGTCAGACGGCCATGAAATGGACTCCTAATTAAATGGCAGTTCTTGGCTTGCTATGCACCACTTTTGTAAACAGTTGAGAATAAGCAGCCATAAAGTCTTCGAAAGACGGGGATTGAAAGCTGTTAATACGTGGCTGTAGGATAACTTTAGTCAGCTTATATTAGCCTGCTTAAATTCGTGACTTTTACTTCTAATTTTAGGAAATGCTGTTTGTGAGTATTTTCTTATATTGAAGAAGGGGAAACATCCAATTAGAATGAAAAAATAGAGTCCTTACTGTAAGTTAACATTTTGTCCACAGTATAAAGATCAAGTCACCTAATCATGGTGAACCGCACCGTCTTTTTTGCTGCATTTGCACAGAAAGGAATGCCTTGTGTTGTATGAATAAAATGAGCTTGAGGTAAATTGTTAAAACCGCTTCCTAATCTCCAAGTCAAGGATACCATTGTATATCTGCTGCAGTTGGTGTAATGCAAAACCTGGATTGCCATGAACATGATAGAGCTCTTTAACAGGGTTAAACACATAGCGCAAAGATACAGCGAGCTGCAACAGCGCAATCTGATCCCAAATTGTACGGAGAAAGGTCAACTGTGCACCTGTCATTATGGAGAAGGGTGGTGGTAGGGTGACCGAAGCAACTCCATCCCCTCCGTGCATCAAAACCCATCTATCAGCAGATATTATCTCAGATGACAAACTGAGGTAAATGGGCTTGACTAAAAAATAATGGATTACTGGACTAGTACACAGCACCAATAGTGTTCTGAAGAGGGCAGTGATAGCTTTACAATACATTTACAGTATGGCTGACCCTATGGGAGACTTACGAGGAAAATATTACTTGGTTCACTATCATACAGGCCTTCTCTGCTTCCTATTACTGCAAGTGCAACATTCACATTAGCTCATAAAGTCTACCTTGGCTAAAGCAATTCATTACATTTTCCAACATGATTTTTTTTAACAACCACTAAAAAAAAAAAAAAAAAAAATCAAAACAGATCAGCTGAGGACGTTTCTATAAAACCCCACATTACCCTCAATCAACAATGCCTTACAAATCTTTCTACACAATAGTTTTTCATGTCAAGGAGCAATCATGGTCATGGCAAATAAATGATGGTTAATGTAGGGTTAGGGTAAGGGAAAGATCTGCTTCCTGTTAATAATAAGGAAAGTTTTATTTGCAGGTCCGTGACTCCAGTCTTAAGCAGTAAAGTCAGAAATGTTACATATTACATTACATACCATACATTACTTCCTCTGCACTTGATGTAAATTGTGAAGTGTGGAATCATCCAGTATACTGTAATTCAACTTTTTACTTTAGAGTATTTTATTATTCTTGAAGAGCATTAAGAATGTGTTTAGCAGTAAGTAAGTCTTCTGCCAACATGAAATATTTTATTTTAACCACTAAATTCTTGAATTTATTGGGATGAGTTAACTGCCTCATAATTAAGGACGTACCCCGTAACACTACATCACAGGAGGTGAAAGCATTCCACAGTTATGGATTTAAAAAAAGTGAGATATACAGTAAACCATGTGCTGACAGGAATGTATTGGTTTCTCCTTATCATTGTTATTTCCCAGAATTCCTCATGATTTTTGCAGATCATGTGTCCGTATGTTTAGAAAACCCCTTTTTAGTGCTAACACTTTTGGTTTTTGTTTGTAGACAGTTTTGTTTCTTGTAACAACATTCCCTCCATTGAGCAACAATTCCTTATGCCAGCAGTTGTGGCTCCAGGGAGGAAGACAAATTGACACCAGCACAACAGCTCATTAAGCTTGTCACTTCAATTACAGACATAAAGTGATAAAGATGATGAGAGATCATGTTCATACAAGCCACACATGTGATCATTATATTTCATAACTTCTTTTCTGAATAAAAACAACAACAACCAATTTAAACCTAAAGTAATATTTCCCTTTTTTAAATTGACATCTATTCAATGTTATATCCTCTATATATATTACATGGTGGCCTGAATTACATTAAGACATTGTTAAGTAATGTTTAAAATGTCTTGAAATATATTATTAAGAGTCATTATGAAATCAAGGCACATTGCTGTATGAGCCTTACATCACAGTGTCTGGGTAGCCCATGAGTGCCTGGTCTCCTAAAGGACTAAATAGTAGCACTCTGGGGATCCTCGTCCTAGTGAAGGATTCCAGGTGCATTGAGGTTAAGTTACACTGCAGCTGCCCAGCTGAAAAAACACAAGCTAATACAAATGGCCAGAGAGGAGCTCTTAGTTGACTATTGTCTCCTGGCTTACCTTCTGTCAAGTCAGTTTATGCAGTGTATTGATGCATATACCACAAGTACAAGTCTGTATTGCATAGGCACACTAAAGCATGAGCAACATTCATGACTAATCTACAATAGTTCATCACTAAATGATGCCATATCAATGACACAAAAGGTCAGTTGCTACTTTTTAATGCATTTTCATTTTTTACATTTGGATTATGGTTGATCTTAATCTCTGTCATTCATGCGTTTCATTTTAAAAATGAGCATCTATGCCAGAAAACTTAATACAGGAGTGTGCTCATGTAATAACCGAGGAGATACCTATACAATGAGTTTGCTATGTGCCACTAGAAATGTGCTACATCACGTGTTAATCCCTTGCAAACACCACCCAGGCAAGAATAGTATGCAGACTTCAAGACAATGCAATATCCCTGCAGGTGTGGATTCAGGTGTGCTCAATGTTTAATCACTGTCTAAACAGCAATACGCAATAAAAACTCAAAAAAAAAAAAACTTTTTATGGGAAGTGCGTAATGTTTTACCTCGCTGAACCCTCTGACCTCAGGCTTAGGAATAGCTGATTTGCTGATCAAACACAATACTGGTTTCATTTGAAAGTCAGTCAGCAGTCCTCACTGAGTCATGCATGCATGTGAGCTCACACGTATACACCCATGGATGCACACTGACCTAAACACACACACACACACACACACACACACATATTCAAACAAGAGAGCTTAGGGGAGATTTGTGATCTTGTAAAAACACATCGAGAGACGAATAGCTCAGACTAGTTGCACTTGTCAAACATCACCTGCAGCATGGGACTTTCAAGTTTTGCAGGCGAGAGAGAAACGGAGAGCGAGACAAAGAGAGAGAGAGAGACAGAGAGAGAGAGAGAGAGAGAGAGAGAGAGAGAGAGAGAGAGAGAGAGAGAGAGAGAGAGAGAGAGAGAGAGAGAGAGAGAGAGAGAGAGAGAGAGAGAGAGAGAGAGAGAGAGAGAGAGAGAGAGAGAGAGTGTGACTGTCAATATTAGGCAGGCATTAACAAGTTGTGATGTAGTGCTTTCCTGGCATAGTGGGGTGAATATTGTATGAAGCTCTTGGGTAGAGATTATACATGTCAAAACATTTGTAAGTGAGGTTTTTAATAATTAGAAGCTTTCTATGAGGGTCACTTCAAAATACATGACCGTTGTTTATTTTTAATGTAATTATCCTCCCAACCATGAGTGCATGTTATTGGTATCACAATCCAATAGGTATCCAGTCTCAAAAACCTGGCTGTGTCCAATGCTTAGGTCAATATTTAACATTTAAATTGATAGAGATTTTTTTTTTACACACAGAAACAATAGGAGACTTTAGAAAGTGGACAGAGTTTGCTTATCTTTTTATCTTATCTTCGTCAGATTTCGTCATCGCAAAGCAGCAGATATCCATCTCACGATATAAAAACACCTCTGATAGATTGGTGCCTTTATCTTGGAGTATATTCCAAACTCATCACATAAAGCTGGTTTGGCACTGACATAATCCTGTCTGTCCCCAGGTGAGAGAGAATACACCAGCTTAAAGCCGCTGTTGGGACGGGCGCCAACAAAACGTCCATCTTTATTTCGGAGGGCTGGCTTCTGCCTCTTGGCGTGCACGCTCACTCTGTGACTGACAATATGAATTCAGCCAAGTAACAGCCCCAGGCACATTGTAACTATAGCCGTGTAGTGATTTGCGCCATACCCAACATATTAATCTTCCTCTGCTCTTTTCCTAAATGTCTCCTTCTTACAGGCTCACACCCACACATATACCACAAACACAAGCGCTGCGTTCCCTCCTTTGCTCTCTCGTACTGTGTGTCGGCAAAGACTGGAGGTTAATGTCTACATTTATGAAGTATACCGTCACCAGCTGTTATGGCTGAAATCATCACACCTCAGTGAATGCGACTTAAACACTATGGTGTATTTTATAAAATTTTGTATAGTATAAATAAGTCTGGCTTTATTGCTCACAGCTCTTGTGCAGTATGAGGAGGGGGGGGGGGGGGTCAGTTTAGTCTGTGAGTGGTGCCGTTGTGCTTTTTTCGCACGATCTGATGGAAACTTCAGTAAAATGGTCTACTGTGTCTTTTTTTTGTTTAAATGGAAAAAGTTCTTGTTTTTAAATAGTTATTATAATTATAAATACTTTGGCAGCTGGTTTAGTCATGCTATCCTAGCTATACTCTGATCTCAGTGATGGAATCTTAACTGCTGTCTTACTTCTTACAGAATAACACTAACAAACTAACTAGCCAACTAACTAACTAACTAACTCAAATATTGTTAGAAACAATTATGAAACACCTTGACACTGGTAAGGACATTCTCCTATTGGCAAAGCGCAAATTCATGCCTCTGGTCTACAGAACTACTAATATGGCGCTTTTTCACTACACAGTTCCAGCATTACTCGGCTCGACTTGACACTGTTCCAGGAACGACCTTTTCCATTAAAAAAAGGTACCTACTCAACTTGGGCGAGTCGTCATAGCAACGGCTCCGCGAAACTGCCGTGACTGTTAAATACGCGACACAAACACATAAACAATGGAGGACATGGAGGCGATGGTGTACTTGCTGCTGTATGTGGCTTTCTGTCACACACAAAGCAACAAAATTGAGCCGTATGGCTGTAACCCTGTTGCCGGTATTTAAAAATACCGGGTTTGATTCTTGTGTGGGACGGCTCATGACTCTTCCAGCGACAACTCTTCTGACCAATCAGCGGCCAGCAGTCTGTTGACGTCACATTTAGTATCGGCTCGGCTCGCTTGGAACCTCAGCAGAGCAGGTACTAAAAAAGTAGCAGGTACCAGGTACTATCCCTAGTGGAAACGCAAAAAAAAACAAGTCAAGTTGAGTCGAGTCGTGCTGGAACTGTGTAGTGGAAAAGCGCCAATAATATAATTTCAGCGGCTGTGTTAATATTTATACAGTCAGTTCCTTTATCCAGTATGTGTGATAGATGGTGGATTCACAGAGTCCAGCTGATCAATACAAAGCTTCTTGCAGACACTATTGGGTCAAATATGGCCGACTGGTCCATATCAAGCAAAGTTAAGACTGATATCTGACCTGCGGCGCTCCCTGCTTGCGGTGACTCCATCTGACTGACTGACTGCACTGTTGGCTACTGAATGAAAACACTGACTACACTGTTGGCTACTCCCAGCTTGTAAAAAGTCAGAACACTGTCTCTGTGACGCGTTGCTGTCATGATTAATTACCGCAACGTGAATGTACAATGTCACGATCAATTAGTCATTGTTACCTGAGCTGAATCAGATCCTGACGTAACTTGCTTCCCCGTCAACGTAGATATGCGATGATGGAAATAGTTGTGTAACGCCTCTGCTTTTTCCTCTGATGGTTCTTGTTATCAAACCACTTCCACACAAATGAAGGACTTTTTAGATTTTTTTTTATCAATCTATGGGAAGACTGACCTCTTTAGATCACTGCAGAATCTAATACATCACTTTTCACTTTTTACAACAGCATACCACATATTTTTTCTGGCCATTTAAAGTGTGGAATGCATGTTCATGAGTAACTTTTTCATCATTTTATAAACAGTATAACAATTAAAACAATAATTGATGAAATTATACAACAGTAGAGTGAGTTAACACATTACTTTGAATAAGGAATTTTATGTAATTTGTCACTTTCTGTGAGTATAAAACTAATGGCTTACTTTTAAAACACTTTCATCACAGGTTAAAGTCCAGTTTATGAGCTTGAATGCTATTCCTCTCTTTTATCTAAGAGTACAAAGCAGGTTCAGCTGATGAAAAGCCTCTCTGAAGTTGATCCATGTATTGACAGACGGCAGAGCCCGTGTTATTTTTTGTCACTGCTCTTGGTACACAGTGAGTATTTCCTTGCACTGTGCTGCTCTAGCCTTATTTAGGGTGATATAATAATCACTACAGTGCAACTTTACATGGGTAGAACATGTAAAAGGCATACTGTATGATATGCCATATGAAATGTGTCTTATACATAATCAACTAATTCACACATGAACAGATTATATCAAATATGTGCTCCTCTTTCTCAAGGGAAAAAAAAATACATCTGCCAAATCAATAAATGTGTTATATATTTAGTGATGGGTTAGAAGAATCCAATTATTAATTCATGAGAATCCTGCACAAAGTTTAATAATTATTTTCAGTCGAACAAAACATGTGTTGAAAATTATTTTAATTGAGTGGAACTGATCTTGCGTGCCAGCTGTTTGGTAGAGTGGTACTGATTATGGAAAGAGATGTAATATCAGTTTTCAAAAAGAAACTTCCTCTGTACAGCTGTGTTTGCTTCCTCTCTGTTGAGCTGTCATTGTCAGAGCCTCAGATACTGACTGTGCTAACTGCAAATAAAATAAAAAACTAAAAAGGTAATTTTGTCCATTATTGAATTTGTGTGTGGATGTGGATGAAGGGGTTGAAACAGCTTATCTGGAAGTCATTTTTTTAGGTGAATTAATAGTAATATCTTTTGTTTCTTATTCTTCTCAGCTCTGTTTGAGGGGATCTTGTTTGAGATGTGGTGCTTCCAATCTTTTCTCAATCTATGACTTGTCTTGACAAAAACTTGAACAGAAACATCACTGTTGTCTGAACAGAGTGAAAGTAATCATGATCCCTTTGTGATGTTTCCCAGAAATCTCTCACTTCCATGGGAGGAGTACCTTACTTTTTAAAGTTTCATAAAGCTTTAAGTGGGTTTGTACTGTTTGTGCAGTGTACAGTCTGTACACTGAACTTTCTGTAACGGCCAAAGATAGCAAATTAGCAAAGGTTGTTGATACTTGGCTCACGACACGTCTATCATCCACCTAACAACCGTCCAACCTTTTCAGAGGCCTCTGAAATTCACATCACCCGAGGCAGTATCTGTCATACCAGTGTAGAGTCTGTCATTAACTAACATCAATTTGGCATGAAATAGCAATTTTGAAATCAAACGTCTACTCAGCGTTATGCAGGCTTAAAAAAAGGACAGGTTCAACATTTTTCAAGGTCAAGTGCCAGGTTTTGTTCACTGTAATCATTCCTCCTGTTCATACTGACCATTAGAAGATCCACTCCTGATCATTTCAGTGTAAATGACATGAAACCTTATTTTATGCAAAACAGTGTATTCAAAGGTTTATCTGAAGCAACCAGCCATCTGTATTAGTCAAGTAAAGTGGATATCTTTTAAAGTTAGTTACTTTTTAAAACAAAATTTCTTCTTCTTGTTTCCCTGGCCAGTGTTTCCATGTTGAACTGAAGGGAAAGCATCACATTTTGCATTTAAATAGAGTCACTTCAGAAGTTCTCCAAACCTCACGCCTGCTTCAGATTACCTTTTGAATACTTTTTTTTACAGAAACCAAGGACTGCAGATTTTGTCCTGCATCACTTATATTGAAAGCGCATTGGGAAATAATCTTTAACCGGCCAGTATGAACAAGAGGAATGATTAAAGCAAGCAAAACCTGTTTCAATGATCATATTGACACCTGACTTCTATTTTAAGATGCGTTTGCACAACTGTAAACCTATCCTTTAATGTCTCTGTCAGAACGTGGTTACAATCTAGTTAAATGGGCAGTCTCCAAGCATCCCATCCCAGTTTGTCTCTCAGCACAACAGTGACTTTCCAGATGTACCAAACCTTTGACTGTCTGTCATCGGTGGTGGTTACTTTCTGTTTTTTTTATTACTAATAACAATAATAATTGCACATCATGGACACATAAAAGTTAATTATCTGCTCTCACTCTTAATCCTCACTACAACAACCTCTCAGGGGTCATGTTTGGTTGAGATTGGTTTGGTTGGTTGAAGTTACGGTAAAGTATTCATTGAGAGCTGTGTAGCTGAGCCAGAACACACACAGTTCAGCTTGGATAATTTTACTTAAGCTAAACAGTGTCAGACAAATCCATGTCTTGCCTCCAGGTGCACCTTGTGCACTGCATTCCCCGAAACCCACTGGAAGACAGACCAAACAATGACTGACATGTCTCCACTGTTCAACTGCTTTCGGCTGAGTGCGACACCATTGGAGGATATTAATAGAAATACCTGTGGTTGATGACTGATGTCCAATCCACCCCAGCTTATTCTTCTCTGTCATGCACTGCCTCCTCTGTCTGCCATGGGCGCATAGCTGCTGAGGAGATATCTAGGACACAGTTGTAAACACTGAGCTTGTCCTCTTCTTCTCTTCTCTCACTTTAATTGTCGATACTGGAAGAGAAAAGAATGAAGGATGGTTTTTCAGGTGTGTCAACATAGCAGCCTTAAAACAACACATACGCTAAAGCAAGTCAAGCGATGGGCTGTTGTGAAAGATGTAACCATGAAACGGCTTTTTCATGTCTTAAGTACATCTGTGGAGGTGATTCACTAACCAGATAATTATAGTCAGCACGTGGCACAGGAATATCTTTAACTAATCAACCAAAGAATTAACATGAAAGAAACTAAAATATTCAAATCTTTCTTTTTTTTTTGACTGTGGAAAATTTAGACTTCCTAGGGAACATTCCCAGGAAGAAAGGTTTGGGGAATTGGGATGGCAAAGTGCATCACCTTTATATGACACTTTCCCTTTGGGGGGAGTGCCAATATCTGACATTTTCCTATTCTACACATATTGTGTTTCACAGATAAGATGGCATTATTCTATCATTTTATTACTGTCAACAAATCCGACAAAAAGACCAAGAATGTGTTTATATGTCTCTCAGTGCTCTCTTTATGAAATTATTGGCCGGAGGGACGCGTCAATGTGTGTGTGATTGACAGTAACTGACTGCCAGAGTGCCAGTGTTACACTGTACAGAACGAAGACAAAGTAAACAAAATGCTGCACCTCTAAGGCATGGCCAGACTGTGTTGTTAAAGTGATATTGAAGAGCATTGACCTAGCCTCATTGACGTTAGAGGTGCACTTTTCACCTTTTTATTGCTTTGTGCATGATTTGATTTGCTGTATTGAAGTAAGGTCTCCATCTACGTGGATGGATACCTAATGATATTTCATTGAATTAATGCAAAACTAGGAGGCACCATCATGAAATCAAACATTTATAAAAATCAATTGCTCCCCTTTTTTCTCAAAGGAGTGATTTACTGAGCAGACATGTATATGCGCTGTAATAAAAACAAAAATATCTAATTCAATCTAATTTCTGTTGGACTTTTAAGAACAGTGGAAGACTATTTAAAGTCAGTCTGGAAGTCAATATAGTAAATTTTATAGGACTGATAAGTAGCAGGCACTATATGAGCTTGCTTCATGGTGCAACTCTCTTTTTCAAAGTAAACCAAATGCCAATAATAATTATTTGCAGCAGCTACTTGATCCAGGCCCTGAAAATAACTTTCCAGTGTAAGGAAAGAAAATGTCATCACCTACATTTACTGCATTACATGGTGATTTGCTTTGTTCAGCATTAAACTACAGTATTACAGTATCGGCCACTGTTAGTTGAAACTTACTGAACGTATATAAGCTTGGTATTAGTAACAGATAAAGAAATAGCTAACTATTAGCAAAGAGAGAAAATTACCGTCCTGTCCACAGCAGGTCTTTAACAACAGCAACACCACCAACAACTCTAGTTAAAGCTTTTGCCATCCAAAATGTTTCTGCTCCCACTTAACAACATTCCACAGGGAACATTCCTCATCATCCACATACCTAATGATAATAGCTTATTATTACAGACATATAAAGACACTAATGATCTGTCAAGAAGTAGACAGACATGCAATTAAATATGTTACTGCAGGCACAGCAGACAGTGTGGTCATGGCCTGGGGGTAATCCAGTCTCCAAGGGGGTGCTGCTGTTTCTTCCCACTGACCCGTCTCAGTGGTTGGCCTCTAAATACCGCCATGGTAACAAGTTGGTTAATGGGGAACATAATAAATTCTGGTTTGAGGATAGATAGAAGGAAGTCAAAAAGTCATTGATAACAGAACAGAGAACAAGGAAGTAGGCAATTAATGTTAAAAGGGCTGATGCTAAACTGGATGGCTGGCTTCAATTTGGATGAAGAAGCCGCTGAATGAGTATGAATGAGTTGGAAATGTAGGAAAAGGGTGGGTCAAATTAGGGAAATCTCAATCAGCTGTGCTGAATATTTTCAAGAATTATTGAATGAGATTAAAACATTTAATAAAACCCTTAATGTATGAAAGATGTGGAACATTTTTAGGTTTGAATGAAGTATGAATCAGTTGATAAGAGTTGGCGATGCATTAAAAAGCAGCTGCAGCAGTACGAATAGATGGAGCACCAGGGAAGGGAAGAGGGATCCAAAATGTTGAGAAAGCAATAAAATATGTTCAAATTGAAGCTTCAGAGCAAGGACTTAAAATAACTGACATGCACTGAGATGAAGCTAAAGTTTCCATTAATATCTGTTAAAATAAAATTGTTGATACTTGAGTGAAAACCAAAACAACCCCCCCCCCCCCCCCCCCCTTCCTTCATGCTCCTTCTGGGGCTCCACCCTGAAGTTCATGGCAGCGCATTGTCACGGTAACGGAGGTAACCACTATGCTGGCGTCCCGCCACGAAAGAATTACGTCCGCCACGAATAGATTTTTCGGCTTTTGGCTCGCTGGACCTCGCTCATAAAAGCATAATAACGGGACTCTGTCTGTGAATGTAGCTTGTCGTTACAATTCCGGGGCAGTAGGTGGCGGCAATAAAACCAAAGAAGACGCACTTAATTCACCTGGTCGGCCAGAAGAAGAAGAAGACGAAGAAGAAGATAGACAGACAGACAGACAGACAGACAGACATACATACATATGTCTTTGCTAGAGGCTATCTGCTGGTGTGTGGTGTGTATGAAACAGGAGGAGTTCACGGACGTAAACAAAACAGTCACGTGTCCCACAGATGCACGTGTAGGTCAGGAAGTGACGTGAAAGGGAAACGTATATGGTTTGTTCCGTGTCTGTTTCCTTACGTGTTGGACTAAATACATGGACATATTGAGGAAAATATTTCGGTTTTATGGAAACGGATTACATATTTCACCAGAATGGATACTTGGTGAGCTGTACAGAAAGTCCTGAGTCATAAGATGATCGTTGTGGATAAAGAGAAGACTTTGAAGGTATGTAGGCATTATAGCTTTTCTTACTTAGCTGAGTGGCTAGCCGAGCTAACCGCTAATACTATTACAGCTGTGAGCAACCATATAATTCATGAGTGGTCTTGAATGAATCGGGAGAATCTAAGATTTCTAACAATGTATGGCATGAATATATATGTTTAAGGGTTGATGTTTAAAACATTCAGAAGAACGTGTCGCTACCTCCCAACTTCCGGTCCGTCCCGTTAGCGGAACAGCGTGTTTTAAGTGTCTGCAGTTCCGATCCTTCATGTTGGCTGAAACAGACAAGTCACCCTCAAATATGCTGAAAACCATGTTGAAGTTTGGCCTGCAGTTAGTCTTCCCTAATGTGTATGTGGCTTTGAGGGTGTTCCTTACGTTGCCGGTGACAAACTGTGGGGGGGGGGAGCGATCATTTTCTCATTTGGGGAGAATCAAAAATGAGCTGAGGACCACACCACCACAAATAGATGCCTGTCCTGTGGGAAACACTGCATAGGCACCTCATTAATTTATCATATCAGAAAAACAAACAGTTTGACTAATAATCTGAAAGTTTAAGGCAACTTGGTAAATTTGTGTTAAAATAGTAGCGGCAGAATTTAGCTTTTGAATATTATCTCCTTAATTTAAAGCTGCACTGATCAATATTTTATTTAGCAATGGATCAAAGAATTATCATTTGACTCTGCAGTTTGGTCTGAGTTTTACAGAGCATTTTAGTGCATGTTTAAAAATTGTTTTGGTTTTCCAGTGTTTAAAGTCTGCTCTCATCAACCGTGGTTCCAGCAGCAGCAGGCAGCTATTTCCAGAAAAAAAAGGAGCTCCGATAAACCCATTGTACACTACACCCAAACCCAAACAACAGGCAGTTAGTGAGTAGCTGGTAAACACACAAGAAGGAGCATCTAAGGGCCACATATTTTTCTCATGAGCTGGTGGAAACCAAAATAGAGCAAAAAGGAGAGTGAATATTTAACTTACATTTGACAGTTTGGTTGAAAAATGACTCCAAATAAATGCTGATGTTATTCTGCTGACTGGGTAAAAAATGTAAACTTTTGCTATCATGTTTACTATATAAGGTAAAAGGTGATAAAATATGAATGGTGTGTTCACAGCTTGTTTTCATTTCCACCGACTGGCCAAAAATGTGTTAGCAGCTGCTTATTTGTGCATCCAACAGATATGAGCTTTAATTTGGAGTTCTGTTCATCCAACAAAATGTAAGTGCACTATTCCCTCTCACTTTACTTGCTCCCCACCAGCTGTTAAAGGGTGATATCTGGATATCTAGCAGCTAAATGCTCCATTATGTTCACCAGCTAGTTGGCTAAGACAGTTGGCTAGCTGTCTGCTGTTTGATGCTGGGCAGGTAGACAGTATTAGAGCTTGTTTGCTTGTGTCTGCAAATGATGCTGATGAGAGTGGTGAGAGTGAACCAAAATAGCAAGTTATGTTCCAGCAATACAAAACAATGAGTTATAGACAATAAAGAAGCCCAGTAGAGCTGAGGGGAGCTGCAGAGTCTGGTGATAATTCTCTACTGGCTCTTTATTATGAGTGACCCCTTTCACAAACTCATACTTTTCTGATCCATTGTTCTTATAAAAATATTGATTACAGCAGCTTTATGATGTTGCATTAAAATTGCACATGACATGTATAAAAGCCCATGTCTGATCAATTTTAGTTTGATTTTACAGCTTGGATGAAAAATATGATTCCATTGGTCCCAAATATGGGAACTGGACACTTTTATATACCCTAACTGATGATTTAGTCTAACCAGATGGACTGAATACTTACAGATATCATTGAGGGACTGCGATGGGGACTGTTGAACATAAAGCATTTCCAACGAAGTTGCCAGTTTTCATATCTAACTATGATTATATTTTTCCCATAATCTTAACCAAGTGATTTTGGTTGCCTAATATTAAGCATGGCAACAATCCGAAACCACAAAGCTGGACTTTTTTAGAAGCCTCATTGGTCATATGCTTGAAGAGGTCAGTCAGAGTGTTCACTGCTGTTAATAAGATGAGTGTTTTTTCACTTAAAAGAACTTGCAGCTTCAAAAAAAAAATTATAATAACTACAATAAAGGTTAGCTCAGTTATTCTAGCTCTTGGCTTGACCTATTGCCCTCGGCTGTATAACCAGACTAGCTGTGATGTGGCCATTGCTAAGTGACGTCCTTCATAACAGTGCCCTATAAAAACCTGGTCCACAAAGAAACTGAATAGCCACAGTACTTTTTGACAGCACAGGCTTTTGTTATGGTGAGAAAAGTTTAGGATCCCTGAGGATGGAGGCTCTTGGCCACATAGTCAGTGACAGATACACCAGGCCAAAAGGCCAGTGGAGACAGAGACTGCTGAGAATGGGGTGAGAGCTGGAATGAGACAGAGCGATGACAGATTGGGAAATGAGGACATAGGAGAGACAGCATGGAACTGGATTCTCTAAGTCTGAGTGATTGCTCTCTGTAGCATTACAAAACAGAAAAAAAACCTCGCTCACACATGGATTTTTGCAAGATGCACTCGCGGCCTTGGCATCGCATCAGTTACCTTTTTTTTTTTTTCTCATATCAGACTCCCATGCCAAGAGACCCTGTCATGCCCCCAACCTATGAGCACCCACATATATAATTAGCTTAACGACACACCTACTTACCACCCACGTAACAAGAACAAATGATCCAGTATAATTGCACATTGGACAAGTTCAAACAAAGAACCCTGAGTTGAAAATACTGCTTTTCTCATGAGGTAGAACAGTTCTACATCCACAGGGAAGCAAATGTAAAAAAAAAAAAAAAAAAAAGTAGGGAAACCTGCAGACTGGACATACCTAGCCTTCCAGATTCACATAGCAGCAGTGAGGAGACAGAGGACAGGAGTGAAACACATTTAAAGAAAAAAGACCAGGTTTGATTTCTGTAAAAACAAGTCAAATCCAGAGACCAAGGCAGGTAATGGATAAGTGAGTAGCTTAGTAAAGAGAAGAAGGAATAAATGAAACTGGAAGCTGAAAAGGAACAATGTGGCAACACAGATTTACTGATAACAAAAAAAACTAACATCCTTTCCTCCTATTAAATATATGAAAGTGAGAATTACCCATTAAAAGTCATGTGAAGAAATCTATTGCAGGCATAGTTATGAAGAGTTAATATAGAGACTGCACATATAGTAAGGCACATTTTCATTTTAATTGTATGCATTGACTGTATTTTGTATTTATTTAAAAGGGTGACACAAACACACACATACATACATATACACATAACAAAAATATAAAGTACTTCAATGAAAAATGACCCCACCCACCATAAAAATAAATCAAAAACCACAAAAAAAGAGACTTTAACACAATCTATTTTTGCTGGCGGTGCAGTGTTTGCAGTGCTGCAATTAATTAATTTATTCATTTATTTGTTTATTCATATTAAATATTTTAAGAGGCCCACACCATAGAAATACATATAACAAAAAACGAGAGCAAAAAATAGTAAATAATTAGTGCCTTGCCAACCATTGTTTCATCCCCCGTAAAAGCAACACGAAAGCCACCATACAAGTAGATTTTGTAGTAGATTTAGTTGGAAATACAGTAGCTTTATTAGCTATAATAACAGCAATAAAAAGGTTGTGGTGATGCTTCATAGATTGTGTACAAGGCTCAGAAGTTGATATGTTAACTTTTTCAGACATTTAAAAAAAAAACACTGATAATACACTTTTCACTCACACTTTACTTATGTAGGCCAAAATATACTGTTATACTTTGAATCTCTTTTTTAAGTCACTTAAATCACAAAAGACAACCAACTAATCAAACTAACCAATTATATATGCTAATACAGTTCAAGGTCAGACTTGTAATAAATACCCACCAAATGTATTAATCCATAGCTGAAAATAGTGCCCCCCAAAAATCCACTTTCTACTCCTGTTTGAGTAACTTTTGCTAAAAACTGTACTGTCCAGATGTTTTTAGGAAATTACTGAGCATTAAAAAAAAAGAAAATAAATCGTATACAGCATTTGTGACTTAAAAGACTGAAATTGAGTGCCGCAGACAGTTTAGGGAAGTTGCAATGTATTGACAGATGGTGTAACTTTTACTTTTTTTTTCTTCATTTAATTGGGTTGATTAGAAAAATAAAGAATACAACCAGCCTCATCCTTTGAACTGGCAGCTGTGCATTTGTGTTTCGCCATGGCAAATTAATTCCCTTTGCATTACTGGCAGTAAACATCTCACACCACCATTTACAAAGCACAGTATGACTACTGAAAGCCTCAGTTTCAAATAACAATGAGGAAATCTTCTCACCCTCCCACGGTTAAAGGCCAATGTAAGGTAAAGAGATTGAGAGTAAAGTGCCACAACGAGTTAAGATAATGACATTTAAGTCAGGGTCATTATATTCAGGAAGTTGTAACGTACTACATCAGCCCCTGGTCACATCATCAGCCTCTCTGTGCTCTCTACTAGTGACATCTGGTACTAATGCTGAGCAAGCATATGGGAAACTTTGATGAAACTGAAAGATTTGGATTCATTCAAAATAAAACCGCCAACATCTCTAATTGGCTTTTAAGATGTTTAAATCCCCTGACAGAAAAAAACGCTGACGTATCGGAAAAATCTCTGCTGTGCCACAGTCGACTGTAAGCAGATTCCAAGTTTGCATGCTTAACTTGGATGCAGTTTATATTCATCCTACTACAATCTGATTGTGCAACCATATTTGTCATCGGGGGTTCTTGTGCCCGGAGCCAATGATAACACAGCTAACGTATTACATACAAAGCGATTGGATGGAAATTGTGTGCGTTGTTAATGGCAAATGTAAAAGCCACTTCTGGCAGTCAACCTCTCTAATCATACTGGCCCTGTTGACTGTGGTTGCTAAGTGACAATTTCTCATCTTGATCAGCATCTGTCAAGAGAGGCAAACAGAAGATGTCTACATGACTGTGACCTGAGTTCAAGGGTTGACTAAGTACAGTGCTCGAGAGATAAACAACACAGAAACAGTCTCCAGACAATGCCAGGGGTCAAACATGGCCGCGCAGTTCCCGGCCTGTTGAAATAAAAGCCTCAAAAGCAGTAAATATTGACTTTGCTTCACCAGTGTTTACCTCTGAGGCTTCTTGGAGAAAGGCAATTCATTTTTCATTTGGTCCGATTTCACTGTTTTTTAGAAATGGAGTGTAACAGTGAAAAACTCACAGTATATTTTAGGCTGTTTGTATGTCTTTGTCCTCTCAACAAGGCTTTTATTGCACTGTTCAGGGATCATTTTGTATATGCAAAGACTACAATCTGCATACTAAAAATGTTTGAATGCAGGGAGAGACAGTTTCCTTCGTGCCTCTCTCAGTATAAACTCAGACTTACACAGTGGCTGACGCCTGACCCCCCTCCCCTCCTTCTACATGAACTCAATCCAGTACAGATAGTGGATGACCTGCCAAAACGCTACCTCAGCACAATTATCCTAATGTCTACTTGCTGTTCTGATGCTGTTATGCAGCACATTTCCTAAAATGACAACATTAGATCAGATCTCCATTCATTTTGTTTATATAACATTTTAGGTGGAACAACTATTTCATTTGGATTCGAAGAATAAGAGATTAAGAGTCACTCAATGAATGTCCTCATGTTTTACTGTGTCTCCAAATACTAAGACTAATGTCTTTGCACTCAGGTGACATTTTCCTGTTGACAGGAATGCTTTGCCACATGGAAACAGAAAATGTTCTTGATTGCCAATAGCGTGCATTTAACTCCAATGACTATAAAAATGTTTAGCGCAGCATTATACCTTGGGAGGTGGTGTGGTGAAAAAAAAGGAAAGAGAAAAAAAACCAGTGCGAACTTTTGGTTGTTATTCACCTGTCAAGCTGAATAAACGCGTACCTGGAAATACGATGCGGTGTTGCAAGACAAAAATAACAATTCTGAGAAGTGACCCTCGACTCTATTTGATGGGTTAATTCCATTAGTACATTAGAGGGCGGTTCTCTCCCCACTACTTCACCTTTGTACTGATATTGCGATGATTTGCTTCATGGGTTACGCTACATTAACTATGTTTTATTGACATGTTATTCAAACTGGAACAAGTCATCAGAAGAACTTTTTATTATGTGCCTAAACTCAGCCTTGAGTATATTTAACTGACATGCTGGCAGTGAAATTGCAAAACCCAAGTGTGCAAAAATACGAAGCGTAACATTAAACCACCCCTTAAAGAAGGTTTTAGAGTTTTCAGACATGCTATACAGCAGTGAATTAAATATAGTAGACGTGTGTGGTTTCACCTTCCCAAGAACTAAGCAATTTGAACTGTGATAAAATTTGTTACAGGGTTTTGATTCATTTTATTCCCATTTATTGATTTGACAGATGCTTTTTTTCTTAAGCAACAAATAAATTAGGTACAGTTACTCAGTTTAATATTCTACTTGAAACGATTGTCTTATAGCTGCAAGTTTAAGTAAAACAGTAAGTGCATGGCAAATGAAAAGGTGCATGTTGGTGTCTAGATACTCTTAGGTTGTCAACTAATGCTTGACAACCTACTCAAGTAGGTTGTCAAGCATTGATTTAAAGAAAGAAAACAATTCTGCTTGTGTTAGGTAAGTCATCATCATCAAGGAACCATAGAGGAGGAGAGTTTGGATCACCGGCTGTATATTAAGTATAAATTTGGTTACTTTCCATTTGGAGACAGGACCTTCCAAATAAGGACTGTGGAGTGTTGTCTTTTGTGCTCTGGAAACATACCCTGCTACTTCAGATTGAAGCTAACACTAGCTTACTAGGAACATTTGGGCTAACTTTAGCTACTTTAGTTTAAATGTGAAAACACAGCAGGTCTATTATAGTCAAATAACAATAAACTTACTGAAATATTGCCACAATAGTGCGTCCTGGCGCTGTGGAGAACAGCAGGTGAGCCCACTGTCATTCACAGCTTTCAATCAATACTCATACAGCGGACATCAAGGCTAACTATGAGTGTTCAAGTTTTAGTAATGAGGCAATACCCAATATGACCCCTCACACACTTTTTACAGAGCCTGAATTTAGCGATTCAACATTTAAACACTGCAATTTAAACAGTAAATTGTCAAATTATGGAATTAGTATCTCTAAAGTGAAGTTAGTGCGTTCTGAATGGTAGTCAGTTGGAGCCAGGGATTTTTTGGAGCCAGCATTGAGCTACTGTTGGTGGTATTGCTCCTTAAGGTACTTCTACATTGATGATAGTGGTGCACTAACCTGAATAAAAGAATTCCCCACACTGGCTCCGTGTTAAAATGATGTAGGTACATATATCTATGACTTATTGACCTGGAATGTTTCCTTTCGGCCATTAAAATCCATGGATGGAGCCCTGGTTTTCTTTTCTTTTTGTAAAGCACTTTGTTACATTGTTAGGAAAACTGCTACATTAATAAAGTTTTTATTATTATTATTATTATTCCCCTGAAGATGATGAAGAATTCCACTCACAATGCAGAGTAAAAGAGTAGGGGGAAAAAAACTTGGAAAACCAATAAAATTATCAACCCATTAATAGCCCAAATAGACTTTAAACTGTACAGTGAACACGTCAGATCCATCTTACACACGTGTGACAAAACAGATACACTTTTTTTTATTATCAATACAGTTTGAGAAACGTGAGAAAAGAAGGATTTGAAAAAATACCTAACTAGCTTTGCACTTCCTCTGGCGCACCAGCTGTTAAATGTTGTACAAGCATTTCAGCACAATCTATAATGGTCCTGTCATTTTGAAAAAGAACCATTACAAAATATTTGTTTAACAGTGACCTACAGTATGTTTGAATGCCAAATATCCACCATTTCAACAGATGGATGAAGCCAGCAGTGATACAGATGTCTGAAAAGGCCTTATGAGAGGTGCTTAGATATAAATTTATTTTTTTTATCCCAATGGAGGTCATATGTTTAGAGATAGACATAGTTGGCTGCAGTGTACCATACTGAAATTACATTAATATGAAGGTCTGATTTGCTTTGTCAAGTAGGACGTGTCATGGTGTGATAAATGAGTACAAACACTTCATAAATACCCAGGGAGAAAGGCACTGGGCCTGGGACAAACGCCCAGGATCAACTTAGAGAACCAGAAAGATCTATTGTCCTGAAAGAAAGAGGACAGGAAAAAAATCCACAGAGCGAGTGTGAGAGAGATGACAAGGGGGGAAAAAAAGTGACAGATTTTCTACAAGACGAATGAATGATCTCATTGGCTGACACACCACAGGTGTTTGGGTTGAAACATGTGTCAAGGCTATTGTTAGATTTCTGTAGCTAGTCAGAGCTTTATGTTGTTTTGGAAACAAATGTGATAAGTTGCTTAAGGGTGTTACGTCTCTATTTTTTGAAATTGCATAAGGCAGTCTGGCTTCCCTGTTGTGCCAACCATGATTTGCTTTAAACCCTCAATGTCTCTGTTCATTGGGGTGCTTTTGTAACAATGAAATGCTGCTGAAGTCTTGTGTCCATTCCCAGTCACTGTATTGTATTTTTAATTCACGCTGTCAAAAGTGGTATAAAAGAGGTTAGATTTTCCTTAGGTGCTCCATATGGTTTGGACTAGTTGGTGGTGGTGTTATACGATCTAAATCTTACAGCCTCTCCATGTAGCTTGTGTGCATGCCACACTTTCTACGCTGTGTTGCCTATCCTAAATCAAATGAAACCCCACTGCTCTTGTACAAAAGAGGCTTCAGCACATAGGAGTAAATCATCCACTGGGCCACGCAGAGGGAGAGCGGCCTCTTAATGAAGCATATAATTTTCTCATGAGTTGGTCCTCATCTTTTCCCATTCCTGTACAAATCAGCACATTATAAAGAGAGGGGTAAAGAGAGAGAGAATAGGGGAAAGAGTGACAGCAATAAAAATACTTTCACATTTAGATTTTCGGAGTGAGTCATAGCTCATTAGACAAATGATATCAAATGTTCTTTTTTCTTGGAGGTGAAACGGAGAGTTGTAAATTAACACTAAGGTATCTCATGGCCAAAGGGATGTGTGGGTTGGAAGACTTTTCTGGGAATCAGATCCTGTGATTTAGTATGGGAATGGTGAATACCTTTTTATTGCTGTTCTAGAAAAATAATTTAGCTGCTTAACAACTTTTGATACTTTGGAGTTCTTTTCGCTGTTTTTCTCTCACTTTTCTCAACTCTCTGTCAAACTCTGACTTCAACTTTTCGGGAATGTGACTGCCCCCACCCTGCTTTCTGTCACTGTTCCCTGCTTCATACTGGGAGGGATTCCCACACCTGACCTAACATGGCTTCATTGTAGGCAATTAAGTGCACTCTATCCTTCACCCACTTCATGGCCATGGTTCCCCTCAGCTCATGGCACATTGATCTCTTTGCTTGTCCAGGAATCACCATTGAATTAATAGCTGGAGGGTCTTCACCAGAAAACATTACAAACTATTAAGTAATAACCAAGCTAATGTGGAGCCCAGCTATGGGTAATTTCAGAAATAAAACATTAACTTAATTAACCTAATTTGATCATTTAATAATCAAACCACCATCTACTCATGCCGCCAACCATACACTGAGCTTGGTTTCAGTTCATTTAGGTAAACAAAAAGACAAACTTAGCCAAAATTTTAGGGTAAAGTTGCTCCTCATAGCAGCACAGTGTGTGTCCATATCTCTACTCTCATCTGGCATCTACCCTCTAATACACATCATATAAGATAAGACCTGCCTTCTTAAAGCGTGACATCCATTAAAAAAAATGACAAATGACAACCTGTTACTACGACAACTGAGAAAAGCAAACAAACGCAGTATGTATTTTTGTACGTATCATGTGATAAATGATTAGAAAATCGAGGGTAAGAGAGAGAGGGCTGTGAGAGTGTTTTGAAACTTATGGAGAGTTCAATGAGTTGGCAATTTCTGTGTTTTTCCTCAGGCAGAACACAATAATTTTGAGGAAAATCGCTGATGCCTTCCAACTTCTTTGTGTGTGTGTGTGTGTGTGTGATTGTGCTGGAATCACTCCACAAACAGCTTGCCACCACAGATATCATGAAAAAATATTTTGATTGGGCCATCAAAACATCCCACATGTGGCCATATGTAATCAAACAAACGTGGCATTTTTTGCATTGAGTCTGAATTTAATTTATGAGCAAGGGATAAAAATCCACTAATTTTCCTCAGGCCTGTGGGACATGTTCAGTGTGCTTCTCTGAATAGTGTGGCTCTAGGCTCAATGAGTGTTTAAGCAACTGTAGCTCTGCTTGAGTGATAATCCTCACCATGCAATGTGCTGTAAGTTGTTACAAACCGCAAAATTTTGATTGCAGTTCACTGTTTTGTCAGTTGAAGCTGAATCTGACTCGCTTTATGGGCAGTAAAGCTAACAAACACAACTGCAGGAGCAGCTACATCACCAAAAAGGTCAGTTTGGGGTCTGCGGTGAACATATGGAAGTATGAGGGATGCAAACTGCTGGCATTGCCCTGGATGGTTCAGTGAGTGGACAGTAGCTTCAGCTGCAAAGGTTTTTAAGACCTGTGAAAGAGAATCAAAGATGCTTACCCTGAACTTTTCTTCATGATTCTTTCAAGGTACTTTGTGGCACTATAGAGAAAGGTTAAAAGCAGTGTCTGAGTTATTTTACCAGTGCACGCACACAATGATGAATGTGCAGCGATACATGTTCCTGCCAAGAGTTTTCACCTAGTTCCCCTGATTCATAGCTGTCAGCAGTCATGTGCCAAGAAACGTTGCAATGTGCTGACAAAGGCAGGGAAGGAGAAGACTGAAATCCTGGATTGTTTTTTTTTTAAATCAGCGTTTACATCGGCTAACAAATATTACAAAATCAGCTTTGCAAATTCTTTTTGGAGGAAGGAAATGCCTTTAACACTTTTGATAGGCATCAAGGATACATCCAGTGTGCTTTGGTGAGTAACAATGAATGCTAATAGTACTTTCTTTACAAGAAGAATCTACAGTGTAATTTTGATTTCTATCACTTGTGTCATTGCCAGTGATCTCTTCCTCTTGTGCTAATTCAAATGGCAAAGCTCAAAAATGTAAAAGCTGGCACCCCAGTAAAAATAGACAATGTTGAATGGAAGACTGTCCAGACTGTTCTGTTTTTCTTCCTCGAAGCCATCCTGTGACCTCTTCACTTATATGCAAGTTATAATCATAGCTAAAGTAGCTCTGATCCTTCCCAAAAATATTCTCATAGCCAAATGGCAATAAATCAAACATAACATCCAAAATTTGGATGCCTCGGAATTTAGGAATAAGCATTGTGCTTAGAAAACACCTTACATCACACCTCTCTCCATGACCAGACCTCATTTATTTGTGTGGGGAAAGCCCCATCAAGATCGAGGAGAGAGGCCCACAGCCATCTGCCTATGATTACAGCTTGGGAACAACACTACAACAATGGCCACTTGGGCATGGCAAAAAGCAGGGGAGAGCCCAGCAATGATCGCACACAACAATTACTGGGGAACCAAATCCCCCAAGTTGGTTGTTTGTAGGAGTGAAACCCGGAGATTTGGCAAGACAAAAGTTGTGAAGGGTCCAACATGCAACTGAAGCCAACCAGCACACTCCCGATCAGATCAGCGCTATGTGTGGTTTTAAGCTAGGCCCTAATCAAAGCCATGTATGTGTGCGTATACATACATATTTAAATATATGGTATATTTTGTGACAAAAGAGACTTTCAGGAGTGGTTTGTCTTTACAAATATGGGATGGATAGTTATGAAATGCTATACAAACATTTGAGAGACAAAACACTTCAGTCCAACTTCAAGAACTAAAGAATCCCATCTGCTACTGTATTAGCATGTTAGCATAACATGACAGCATTTAGTCCACAGTTTATCTAAGTACGGCTGTGGTTGGTTAGATACTGCAGAGGCTGGTTACACCTGAGGCTGTTGTCAACATAATATATATGATGGCTATCAATTATAACTGACGGCATACCTCGATTGCACTATGTTGCAACTGTATTTTGAACTTTCTCATGCTATGTGTGCTCTCACGTGCAATAAACCAGAGAGGACAGTAAAATACAGCTTTTCAGACTCATAACAAGGTTTCAAGGTTATTATGTAGTTTTAAAGTAAGACGATGCTACTTTGCTAAACGAGGGCAACAGTGGCCTCTGCTGTAGTGTTGTTTTTGGCGGCCTATTTTACTTTTAGTTTTAGTCTAGTCTTTGTGTCAAGCGGTCGTTTTAGTTTTTATTAGTTTTAGTCATGTTCATACTCCTTTTAGTCTAGTCAAGTTTTAGTCGACGAAAAGTCTGAGCATTTTAGTCTAGTTTTAGTCAGAATTGTCCCTGACTATTTTAGTCTAGTTTTAGTCAAAGAAAACTGTATTAATCTCTTTTCAGTAATGTTATTCTATCTAACCCCGTCAATATAGTATAAGTACCTAGTGGTAGAGAGATGAAACTGTAACCTCCTGGAGGTGTTATTTTAAGACTGGTTGTCACAAACAACAACAAAAACAATAGTCCAGAGAGGTATTCCATAAAAGTGGTTAAGTGACAAACTTGGGTTAGTTAACCTAGAGGGAGAGGTAAATCTGAGAATAGAAGACCCCAGTGGCTTCAATATATTAGCTAAACAAAGCCAAAGGGTTATCAATTAGTGAATTTACCCCTTCTCACGAGTTTACTTAGCCAGGTGCCAAACACACCTCATACTGCGCCCCCGGAACACCTGGACACAACCATATATGGTCAGCACGTGCATATTAATTAGCCATGTGCCCTCTGTGGAGCGGCTACAAAGTGACAACAAAGACGCGGGGGAAAGAAGCGAGATACACGGCGATATTGGGCAATAAATCAGTCAGAAAAAATATCTTGCATTTTAATAACCTACAAAAAAAACAAAATATTTTCGTCTCGTTTTTATTTGTCAACAAAATGGGATTACACATTTTATTATTGTTATCGTCACGTGACCAGCATTTTCGTTTCGTCTCGTCTCGTTTTCGTCACGTGATAAAGGTTCGTTGACGAAGATATTTCGTCATAATTTTCGTTGACGAAAGCAACACTACTCTGCTGCTACAATACAGCACACTGGTGCATTTAGGTCTGTTGAAATCAGAGTGACAAAGGTACCACAATTTTCTAATGGGGATAAATGGGCTGTTGGAAATTCGTTTTTCTTCTTCTTCTTGTAATTTTTTATTATGAAAAACCAAAACAAAGAAAAAGAAAAATACACAAATATACTAGTTCATCGGACATATCAGTTAAATAGTATAATTAAATATACACATGAATGATTGATGTCACCTTGGTTATGGATATAGACAGTCATTTAGAGGTATTATCTGTTATGTATCTAACTCATTCCCCCCCCCATCTTTCTTTGATAGAAAGGTTGAAGATTCTGGCCCCCAAAATTACTTCTAAATATGTTTACAGCTGTTGTAATTATGACCCTGGCAACAGAGTGTATCAATATAAGGTGACTTCCTTATCAGGAGGTGTGTAGAGGGGGTAGCTAGACAGTTAGCATAGATAGCAAAAAGGTAAAAAGTAGTCTTTGCTGTGGGAGACCATCATGCACTGCAGCATCCAACCAAGTGTTTTACACTACAGAAGATACTGCTCATTGCCACAACATGGGTGTGCTTTTCCCCACAACAAATAGTGCATTACACCAGTGTTTTACACCCTGGCTCGGGTGTGTTTTTCACCGCAAGAAGCAATGGTTTTACACTGCTATTCGCCACAGTGTGAGTGTCCAAACCATGATCTTTAACCAAGCCATGTTTGTGCCTAAACCTAACCAGACCTTTACCACAGCATTGTCATGCCATAAAATATTATATAATAAAAAACGATCCTGTGGGTCATTCTTCTGGTTCCCATCCATCCTCTAGAGGATGATATAAACTCTCATATAGGTTGTATTGGGAGTCAATGGAAATAGACCTGTCATGTTGGTATGAGGAAATATTGTGAAATCTAAAATTACATTTTTTCTTTGTTTTTTCCCTCCCACTGATGGTTGCCTACAGGTATAGTTTTACATTGTTTGACATTTTCCTAATCCTTGTGAAATGTGCAACGTCAGAGAAGCTGTGGGTACCTACCTGTGCTGGACTCTACCCGACACACACCTCCACAGTGCAGAACAAGAGTCCATTCTCTTTCACTGCAGACCGTGACGTAAATACATGAGAGGTGTAACAGAAACGCTTCAGATGATGAATTGCTGCTGGTCCATTGGTTAGACTCTGACTTCATGTCTGAGTGACATTTAGTTAGAGCTAAGCTTCTCAACTTGTCCATGGGTTTGCAAGAGCCACCCACAAATGCCACTTGAAACCCAAGCCAACAGTTTCGATCATGAGCCACTCAAAAAAAAAGTCACAATCCTGACTTTACTCATGTATCCACAAACTAAAACATTTAGCAGTTGATGTATTTTAGTTGTCAGACATCATTCTCAAGTACCTTGTAAGTATGAGGTTAAACCTAAAAGCTTAAAAGGAAGTTTTATGTCTAGCTCATGTATTTTAAGCCAATCTTTGAACACAATGACAGACAGAGCCAAGCTAGCTGTTTCCCTCCTGTTTCCAGTGTTAATGCTAAGCTAAGCTAACCATTGCCTCTTCATATTTAATGGACAATTAAATATGGAATAAGAGTGGCTTTGATCTTCTTATCTGTCAACTGTCAAATAACTATATTTATAGTTGTACTTATTCCTTAAAGTAAAGTTGTATCACATATATTCACCTATTTCACCATACATACTGCACACTTTTTTGACTTTTACTTTACATTGTGATCATTTGTAGGATATTCCTCAAGCCACTAACAAAATAAGTTAATTCAAAATCGTATTAAAAGGTGTACCTCATCACATAGAGATGGTCATGCCCTCCACCCCTGCCTCCTCCTTCACCTAGCCTGCAGCCACTCGCTCCCTCTCCCTTCTCTTGTGTGTCTGTGTTTAATTAAAGCAATGGGGACAGGTGTACAGGAGTCAGGCAACCAGCTGCCATTCATCATGATTAGTTCTGTATATATACCCAATATGATGCCAGATCGTAGGCTCTGTTCATGCAGTTAGTCACGCTTCTATCCTATTCAGTCTAGTATTGTTCTGCCAGTATCTGCATTTATCTAATACCTGTTTCCCTGTGCCTGTAATTTACCTCCGGCTCCTGTCTCATCTTCCTCATCAGTTTAGTACAACTCCCAGCTCCCTCTGTACTGGTCTGCCTGGCTCCCCTCAGCATTTCCCCTGCCCTGCTTGGCCCAGCTTCTGACTGGCTCCACTCAGCATTCCCTCAGCCCTGCTTGGCCCCAAATCTATGCCCAATTCTCAGCCCCTGAATTCCAGATACCTGCTCAAACCCCCCCCCCCCCCCCCCCCCGCCCCTGCCTACCAGCTAAAAACTCAAGAATAAACTATCAATCTACCAACTGTCTCCTGCTTTGGTGTTCTGCCTTTGGGTTTCCATAGCGTTGTTATGATAGAGATAATGTCAGATGTCAATAGAAATCTATAGTTGGCTCCTCAAAATATACAGGCGTGTATATTTAAATATGTTTCCTGTTGGATTATGTAGCCAAACACATTTTTCCATTGAGAGACAGCTGTTTCACACACTTGTTAGCCTTCTCATTTGCTTGATGGAGTCTGGCGGTTTCCCTTCAGATGAGTGACAGCATCTTTACAGTCACAGCTTGTCAAGCCATGAAGTGGAAAAGCTCACAAAAGCAGAAAACTATGCAATCGTTAACTCTGACAGGGGGGCACGTGGTCACCATATTTGGAAACATACCTGCTCTGAGCCACATTTATTCTGCACATTCTGTTTTAACATGCTAATTGTAATATTGATTAAAATCATGTGGCCATCCTTGACTGTTGTCGATGGTACAGGTTGCTTGTGGTGTAAAGTGTGGCTCCTGATAGACAGACAGACAGACACACACACACACACACACACACACACACACACACACACACACACACACAAACTGAACATACTTTGAATGCCACGGTGTACCTTTAGCATTGTTGCCGACCAGGTGCATCCCTTCATGGCCACACTTTCAGGGTCATGTGCCTTGACACAAAACACTCAAGATGTTTCCAAAAAATTAGTTTTACTCCTGTGACATGACATGACCTATTCTGTGTGTGTGTGTGGGTGAAAGTGCGTCATCTTTGAGTCAGCGTGACTGAAATTCCAACATTTTATTGAATTCATGCATATTTCAGGCTGTTTTGACAGGAAAATGGGGCTGAATGCAAAGAAAGTGACGAAGTGTAAAGTCAAACCAATCACTTAAGAGTTAAATGCCCCAGAATTCAGAATAATCCTCATTTTTTTTTGGAGGCTTTTTGAGTGGTTTTTTGTGTATGTGTTTTATTTTTGGAAATAAGACGCTTTTCTTCTAGACAGGTTAAGAAGAAGAAGTAGCCTGGGATTTAGTTGGATGGATTTACCTAGGCTGATTGTGCTCCAATAGCTGAAAGCTAAAATGGAGAAGGTCAGGTAATTGAACTGTTGAGCTGCACTCATGTCCTTTACTCCAAATCTCTGCAGGATCTCACATAGAACAGTACTGAAACTCAATCCCAACTATAACGCAGTCTAGTGTGTGTGCGTACATGTAGGGTGTTTGTGTGCATGCGTACATGTTCAGACAGCTCAAATCCAAAACGCCATAGTTCATGTCAGCAAAGCAGCTAGGTGTTTATGGCTGTAGTGGAACACAGTGGCTCATGTTTTCAGGAAAGAGCAAGGTTAGAGCATGCGTGTCTCATATAAAGACATTTATTACCCCTGCTGAGTACTTTTAATTGTAACCTGTTTTTTTGTATCTGAACATTTTCTTCTCGTTCATATGTCTACATGGTGATTAATACATGTATTATTTTGAGATATGTCTGCTTATCACCCTGTAGACATAAGCATACTTAACAAGTACTCTGCGTGCAGTCTAACTCAGTCTGACAGGTATTCCACCTTTTTATAGACTGTGACTTCATTGCATAATAAATAATAAATATGTTAGATGGAGACAGACACAGATGTGAAAAAATACGGCAGAGGAGGAGAAGAGTGGGCCAAGTTCACATTTTGTTCCCATTCATACGCTGCATATTTTGAGTTACTTTATTGTATTTATCTACTTTTATTTTTTACTGGTAATCACACTGAGTACACGAGAGTAATTCTATTTTCTGAGAAACCATGTTTATGATAATATTTTATCTGTATTATTTATTATTCAATAAATAGACCAAAACACAGCCAAAACACACTGCAGTATTTGATATGTATTACTTTACTATAGTTTGATTTGGAAAATTAGTCACAAGGACAGATGTTGAGGTCTATAATGATGTAATTAAATATAGAGCAGTAAGTTATAGGGTTAGTTTTAAAAGTTTTTCCAAATGGCGCAATTAGCAGTACAACAATGATTGTAATTAAACAGCCAGTTTGAACATTTGTACTGTGACTGACATTTAAAACAGCATTACTCTTTTTTTTTCTTTACAGTTTATCAAATGACTGAATATATGTAATGAGAAAAGGATTGCATGTAGTGACAAACACAGAGGCTTTGCAGTTCCCCACAGTTCAATGGCTCAGGTTTGATGCTCTCATCAATCTTTTTTCTAGTCGTAGTAGGAATCTATTGTCTGTGGAAGTCCCTGATAAACTGACTGTATGCATCAAACAGGAAATTACCTACTGTCTGGGAAACATAGTGGAGCATTTAGAAGGTAAAAAGCCAGATATTTTTCTCTGTAGTTTTTCTCAGGAGCTGGTGGAGACAAGCATCTTTCCTTGATAAATACCTCATACCTCATCTAAAAATGTTTGACACGAAATTCAAATGATCAAAGACCACTGTCCTCTATTTAGTTATCTTTGATACTCAGTTCTAGAGTCATTTATATATAAATCAAAATGGATAAAATGATGATTTTTCATGAAAACGCACAAGAGGAGATGGGACTTGTGTCTGCAGCCTTCCTCTCAGACTGCATACAGCCCCATTAAACTCCACTAAGAAGACAGGACAGAGTGTATGTTGCCTTGGAGGCGAAAACCAGCCAAGCAAGTTAATACTGAAGGTGACTCAGATGAGCATATTAAAATTTTGATTAGAGCTTCTCTTCTCTTGTGAGTGATTTTATATTTCCACAGTATTAATAGATTTTCTTTTAAAGCAGTGAAATAAAACATCATTTGCATTTTCATGGCGATCTAAAGAAGGATTTCCCCCGTTATAGAGTAAAATGTTATTACACGTAAATGCCACGATCATCTTTTCCTCGGCACGTTCCTGGGTTCAAATCACACAAGCCTGGTTTTGTGCTGCACAACAAGGAGGTTCTGGAAAGGAGATCCAAAGAAGGTATGTGGAGAGAGAAGAATGGCACTATTGTCTGCGGCTGGTTGCAGAGTGCAGAATCTTGTTAACCTTTGGAATCTGGCATCGTATCAGGCTGGCAGGAACACAAGGGTTGGCACCTGCCTTTGATATGCCTGGACAAGGAGGAACGTGGACAACCTTGTGTCTCCTGCACTTGTCTACAGACACACACACACATACATACACAGGTTGACAAAAAAAAATCTGTTTCTTAATGTGTAAGCTTGCACACATTCTAATGTAACACTAGAGTAACAAACACGTCATCTCACGTCTTCTTTCTACTCTAAAAAAAACTATTTGTAACATGTACAGTAAGCCTGCAGCATTTTTCAAATTTTTTAGGATAACAAAGAAATGTTATTTTAAATATTGAGTGAGCACGGAACCATTTTTTGGAGGCTATACAACACGACCAATGTTGTGTCTGTCTGTATTGCGTGATATATATTTTTGTAGTCTGGAGTAGGATTTCATGGTCTGCTGAGTTAAAAGCAGTTCAAGAGCCCCAGGGTGACTGTTTTGTGTCTGTCAGCCACAAGTGTTAAGGCTCGTTCATTTTATCATTGACTGACCTGAGACAACCCTCCACTGTTATAATTGGTTACCAACCCAAAAAGGGGACCAATTCTCTACACCATGGTTGCTCCCTTGTACTCTTACTTTTGTTACTTTTGCCTTGATATTGTGCCAGTTCCCTTTATAAAACTTCCGATGGCTTCATGCCAAACTCTCTCAAACTGCCCTCAAATGGCCCCTGGCAGAGTGCAGTACTGGCTCATCCCAGAACTGCAGGTGTTCCCACTGGTTGTGGCCATATCCTCACCCCTTCTGCCCCTAAATGGGCACTTGCCAGAGGATTCACACGCCCAGGGGGTCTGCACCAGAATGGTTGCACTTGGGCCAGGAATTGGACTCTAGGAGGGGGTGCTTTATTTTGAGGCCAAAGGCACAGCACTGTAGCATTGTGGCCATCATCTGGTAACAATGACACGGCAGAACCAATCGACATCAGTAGGAACCTCAACACAGCTGCAGCTTCCAGCCCACAATGACACAGCATGGCTCTCCTGAGGGGACAAGATGTTGCTGTCTCAGAAGCTTTTCCTGAAACTTCAATACTGCAAGCAATCTGTACTGGAATATTTTTTTAAAAGCTTGAAACAATTTCCACATTTTCTGGGTAAACAATTAAAATTCAGGATTAATTTCCCACAAATCACATCTGCTATGTATTAATTAAAGAATGGTAAACAAAATTGTAATTTTGTGAAAATGTACTGTTGATCTATAAAGCTTGGCACGCAATGACAAGATTTTTAGATCTTCAGTACTTATGTGTTATATGAGCTATACAGAATCAAACGACATAAAACGACTTAAAAAATAAAAACACATGAGCCCCTAAAATCTACCACAAGCTTTCAACACATAATACTAATCAACATAGCTTTACATACAGTGAAAGAGTTCATGACTAGCTTTTTCCAGAAATGTTTAACTGTATCTGTAACTACGGTACGGTACTTTGCTCTGTTGTCATTGAGAGACAGTATCTATAAAATATAGTTACTCCTTTTGTAAGAGTAAATGTTTTATTGGTTTACAACATTAAATTAATAATTATTAATGTATTTATTTATATATTTCTCATTATTTTTGTTGCTGATCAACAGAAAAAGACGCCATGTCACAGTGAGAACTTATCTCTAAATTAATTACAAATAGAAAATACAAAATACGTATTTGTTTGCATAAGTATTCTCCCTTTCCAAGTGTGTTTTTGGCAGCAATGTTTGGACAGGCTATCAGCTTTGCACATCTGTATACTGTGACCCCCTCCCACCCCCCCCCCCCCCCCCCATTCTTCTTTACAAAACTGCTCAAGCTCTGTCAGGCGGCATGGGGATCTTGAGTAAGCAGCCTTTTTCAAGTCCAGCCACAAATCCTCAATTAGACTGAGTTCTGGACTCAGACTGACTTGGCCATTACTGGACATAAACATTATTTTTAAGCTATTCCTGTTGCCTTGACTTTAAGCCTATGCTCAGTGTCTAGCTGGAAAACAAATCTTCTAACAACTTGCAGACTGCAGCAGAGAAGCATCCACACAGCATGATGCTGCCACCACCAGGCTTCACAGTAGGGAGGGTACTGTATTCATTAGGATGTGCAGGATTTGGCGTACATCAAACATGTTGTGTAGTTTGATGGCCAATAAGCTCAGTTTCAGTCTCAGACCATTGAACCTTCTTCCAGCTGACTACAGAGTCGCCCACGTGCCTTCTGGCAAACTGTAGCCGAGATGTCATGCGAGAGAGAGAGCGACTTTCTCCTTGTCACTCGCCCATAAAGCTGCGACTGGTGAAGCACCCAACCAACTGTTATACTGTATGCACAGCCTCTCCAATCTCAGCCTGGAGAGCTCGTAACTCCTTCTGAATTGTCATTGATCTTTTGATGGCCTCAGTAGGCTCCTTGTTGCACGCTCACTCAGTCATTGGAGGATGGCTTGTTCTCGGGCAGATTTACAGCTGTGCCATATTCTTTCCATTTGTTCCAATGGTTATGAAATTTTCTCGTATTCATCCACTAACTCGTACTTCTCAGTCAGCTTTTCACTGAGTTCACTGAGTGCTGCTCTGTGTTCATGGTGTAGATTTTACAACAATATTAAGTGTGTTTCCAACCAGCTGTTTTTATTCAAATTTTCACATTGGACATAACAACTCCCAAGTGTAAATGCAATCTTGAAATATGGCGAAAAAGGTTTTCACTTGGCTGAGGCGGAAAAATTGCTTTATTGTCAAAATCAAAATGTGACAAAGTGCAATGAAATCCAGCATAGTGAACAAATGTCTTGTGAGTCCCCCAAATTTATGGAAGTGCAATACTAAATTGCTAGAGTGACAGAAGTCCATCCATAGAGGAAGGTTGTGAGCGGAGGTTAAAAACTCTGGAAATAAAAGAGTAATAAGATATTCAGTTAAGATATGTAATCCAAAGGAAATTATTTATGTATAAAATAACAAATCATTGCAGTTACACAATCATCTGTCATGGACTTCATTGGGCAATACTGCTGGCTCCATTCCTGATAATACACACACAGAATAGCATAATGTATACATGTACAATATGTGTGTTGTCTCTTCGAGTAAATATTGCCACAGACTACAGCTGCACATTAGTGTGTTCTCAATTCAAGGATAAAGTTTATTGTCATATGCATAGTAAACACACCGAACACATACACTCAATAAACACATGACAAAAAGATGCATACAACAATAATATATTAGAATTAAAAAAGATTAAAAAAGACTAAAGATTAAAATCAAGCTAGATAAAAATAATAAAATTAAATAGGCAAGAGAGGTCCCAATAACCTGAGTTAATTTATAAAGTGACTGTGCCTTTGTGGAAATAGATAAGTGGTGATGCTGGAGAGTGGGGAGTGCAGTATTTAGTATTTTAAAATTAAACTAGATAAAAATAATAAAATTAAATAGGCAAGAGAAGTGCCAAGTTAATTTATAAAGTGAGAGTGGGGAGTGCAGTATTTAGTGTGTGGAGAGAAACTGATTGTGAGTCTTGTAATCCTTGACAGTCCCGTAGCATCTCCCCTGATAGCAGGAGTGTAAAGACATTGTGTTGTCCTTCATAATGTTATGGGTCTTCCTAATGACCCAATCAATCAACAAAGTGTCAAATAATCATAGACAAAACACTGAGTTACCTGTATGAAATGATCAACCTGAACTGAAGGATTCTCCAACGACTTGAAACTGTCAAAACAATTTGTGGCCTGAGAGCTTGTCATGCTAACAAAACAGTGGAGCATCTCATTGTCAACACTAGCATAGAGACATCCTGCTTGTATCTGTCAGTTGTGCTGAGCAATGAACTTTACAGGGAAGTTTATGCTAAATAGTGAGAAGGAGACTTACTGTCATTGTTAGATTGTACTTATCATTTGAAGGCTTAAGCAGGCATTGTTTAAGGAATGTCTGGAAGTACAGCAAGATCATTCATTCAAGGAACAAATAGAGCTGTTTCAGATTGAATTGAATTAAATGGCTTCTTTTTAGTTCTGATGACAAGCTGGAGGTCTCAGTGTGTCGATTTGTGTGTCAAAAACACGTGTACAGTGCATGTGTGCTTATTACGACTTGAACGCAACATGTCCGTAGGCTTCCAAGTCTTGTTCAGCAAGCCAAGTGACGAGTTGGCGTAGACAGAACTCTGTTTAAAGGTTGATGTGCCATCTTGACATAAAAATGAAACGCCCACTTCGACCAAGAACAACCTCAATGTTGGACCCCAGAGTGTCATTGATCATCTGTTTTCTCTGTTTTTCATCCAGTTTTCTCTTGGTCTCCCACACAGAGCCATGCACAACTCACTGAGAGAAGGGAACTCATTGGATCTGTGTTGTTGTTTTTTTCAGTTAACAGAATTTCAGCCACAAATTAATCCATGCAAAACTTCAATTTCAAAGAGGAAATTCCAGCAGTTATGTAAAAAAAACAAAAACAAAAACTTTATAGGGAACATTTAATAAATACATGATTAACTGCATAGTTTGCATTTTTCTTTCACATTATATAAGATAATCATGAGATGAATAAGAATAGAGTTCCCACGACTCAGTGCTGCCAAACAAAACTTTTTGTATCCTTTAGAAATCAAATCATTCAAGATATTGAATTTTAATAACTAAAATTAACAGAATGTAGTATTGCACTTCTGTGAAGTTGGAGACACACACTAGACTTGTTTTTGACAGAATCATAGTCTAGGATTGTAGCAGAGCAGCACTGAGACATCCTGATCTTTAGTCTATAGTAAAACACTGGATCCTACATTTCCCATAAGGCAACTGGATAACGTCCTTTATCAAACCTTCTTTGCCTGGTTTCTGAAGTTTCACTCCCTCAGATAACATTTCTATGATCCTATTAGAATGGACTGATTAGTTCATTGCTTTCATAATTCAAAGTATTAAAACATGACTGTGTATGATATAAATGATACATATTGACCTGATTTAACATCAATTTCAAGTGCAGTCTCTGATTACTATTGTTAACAACATTTCTGCCATATTAATAAAATAATGATTTTGTTTTACTGATAACTATTAAAAGATCTTTATGCAAAGTTTGGAGGATTTGCCACGTGTAGCTGACATGATAGAAACACTTTCAGCTTTTGCTTTGACAGGATAAACGAGGAGAACCACATGTGTATAAACCCTTTTTTCTGGTAAAGAATGTCATGTACTCGTGCTGTAAGTTCAAGTGGAGATCTGGAGATCTGGACTGCATCGATGGTGCGGAGAATGACCCCAGCTGCTCGCAAGGCAGTGATAAAAACCAGAGCTGTTTTGCGGTCGAATCACTGAGGACTACAGCATAAAACTGACCTCCCAAGAACACAAAGTTTGAGCTTTTTTAGTGGCGTAAATATAAATGAAATATGAGGTGGTTTAATTTATTCATTGAAACCTATAATTACTTACATTTTCATGGTTACTCACATAGTCGTACAAATAGTGTGGATTTGAAGAATCTTAAATCCCAGATATGAATCAATTAAATATTCCATCTCTGTTAGTGGTTACATGGGTTTCTTAGTGTCAGTGTAGAGTGTCACAGGGATGAGGAAATATCATATGTAACAGCAGATTATCCCATTTGCGGCAAAGGCTTTCACTTTATCGACACCAAATTCCCAAAAATAAATGATGGAGCCGGCACTTTGTTATACTCTCCAAACAGGTGCATGGATCCTCATACAGCTGTTGACAGAGCAACTGCAGACTACAACTGCTGTTGAAAGAAGTCACAATGAACTGATAACATATCACTTGCTTAACTGCTCAATGGGAAAACTGAGTGCTTGCAACAAGAAGTTATCGTAATTCAAAATAAAGACCAAGACGCCATGAATCATGAGAGAATATGTTCCTGTCTTCTCAATAACTCGCAACACTGAAAAATACTGTTTTAAGAATATTTTTCATTCTAAAAACTATATAATATACAAAGTTACCATGGTCAGTTTACATAGGAAAAGGACAGAAAACGCCACCAACATGGGAAAACGTTGTGCAGAATGAAATCGGGCACAAAGATAACCTGAGGCACAGGATGATTTTTCACCCAGAAACATCTGAGAAGTCCTCTTTGAAAACTTTGGAGAAAGGCAGGCACTTTAAAAACAAAAAGTTGGCAAGTGATTGGATGAAGCATACATCTATCTATCACCATCTAACCTTGCAAGGCAGCTGGATTCACAAGATCACTTGAATCCCCATAGGATGCCGACAAGTTCATCACTTGAAGCCTGGCAAGATGGATCCTTGCGTGATCTGGTAAACCCAGCTGTTTTGCAATGTAACTAAAGAGAAGAAACCATAATGCAATATTTTCTAAGGCCTGTGTGATGTTAAATATCCACAGATAAACACAATATCCAATTTAAATCCTTGTGATTTTGAGAAAGCAAATAATCGTGTTTTAAAATGAAACCTTATATGTGAATATGCATCCAGGCTTTGTGTCTGGGTCACATCAGCAGCAACATCTTTCTTCTTTCAGAATAAAAGCAGAAAATCCCATTGTTCTGTACTGTACTTTATCATCACTCTAACTGGTGATCTGTCTTTCTGTTGCTGAAGTCATCGTTTTTGGTCAGGGTTTTTGGAATGACCCGCGGTGTTGCGGGAAATAAATTTGCTGCTTCTATTCTGCAGGCCAGAAGCACATAGCTGAAGTCATATTGTTGCTGGGCTCTGGTAGTATTCAGTCAACTGTAGCTACTGATACTTCACTGAAACACATTTGGGTTTGCTGCCATCTACTTGATGCATCATCTGCTGTTCTTACATGCAGTTCTTTATTTTTATTCTATAAATAACACTTCTCGGTCAGAAATGAGGACACTAAAACAACATTCAGGTTCTGCTTTGTAGGTGATGACACTTGTGGCTTACAGTATGCCTTAAATTAGAATTCACAAGGGAAATATTTGCAGGTTTGAAAAAAGTAAATTTATTTTATATTCTAAGCTTGACCACTACCAGCCTGTCCAGGATGAAAGGGAATGTGAATGGTAGTTTCAGGGTGTTTAAAAGAGAAACTCAAACAAAGTCTACTTCAGTGGTGTCATCAGTGCCCAATAGAGCAGAGAATACTGGATAAAAAGATTTCTGCGGTTTCTCTGTTCATCAAAAACTGCTGATCGTGTCACATGCTCTCATGTTGATCTGGAAAAATGGTTGACTCACTAACTGTATTGTTAATGTACCTTGCTGTGCAGTTACCTAATATAGAATGATGAGCGTGAGGTATTCTGCATTTCAGCTATGTTTTCCATTACATGAGCACATCCACACTTTTTCTTCTCTTACTCAAAGAGGACTAGTTTTCTATTCTCCATTCCTCACTGATTCAAAAGCACAGATATTCCAAATGCACCAAGAGGGCCAAGCAACACAGTGATCCACTTAACATTTTTGGGAGAAAACAGTAGATAGAGGCAGACCTCAAATAAAATATGCTCAAATTACACAGATAAAAACACAAAAAGGTCAAAGGAAGACACTCACAATATCAACCGAACCAAACAAAATCTACATTTCTTCATTTGGAAAACAAAATGTTTGGTCTACAAGCTAGCACACACAGGGTGTGCTGAAAACCTGACTTAGCAAGCCAAAGACACAGCATGTAAACAGTATGACAGGGTCCTGCACTCCCAAAGAAAGACTGTTGTTCCAGTGTGGACAGGTTCTTGGCTCACTCGCTTTGAATGACTGATTGGATTGTAGTCAAAACTCTGCTTCTGGCATGGCTCTGCAGGAAAATAGAACAATATTGGGCGCTGTCAATTTGTCAGGGTATTCCATTACATTACAACGGTGTGGATCAGATGCAAATATGAGCTGAGTCATCGGAGTTTTGCCAAACAAATATTGCAGTGTCTTGAACAATGTAAAATTTAATGCATACATCTTAGGGGTCAAGGTTCTACATTACATGAAAGGCTAAATGAAGTGGCCTGTCAGAAGCCCTTTTACAATATGTGAAATCAGAATTGAGATCCTAACAGTCATCATGAACAATGGAAGTCATATGGTTGCAGCTTTCAGTCACGTCACACAGGAAGTAAAACACCAGCACATGATCTGAAAGTGATATGAGCTGTTTTGTTAGTTATATCTGAAATGGGCCTCCTTCTCTTTTCTTTAATTCCATCCTCTTCATCCTCTCTTTTTATTCTTGCCTCTTCTTTCTCTTATGTCCCCTATTGCTGACCAATACTCAGTCCATTTTGCCACTCTATTGCCAAAAGCAAAGCTGCTGAAAGCCCTACATAGTTAAACAGCTACCTGACTTGACAAAGACAATTTGTATCACAGGTCCTCTAATGCCTCTGTTTTTCCAAATGGAGTGATCATGATTAAGCAATGTGTTTGTGTCTTCCTATGTGTATCTCTACCTCAGTAGAGTAGAGTGCCATCTGGATATGGAGATAACTTGTGTTGAACATGTTGCAAAAGAAGAGAAGTGCTCAGTGACTCCTAGACAAAGTAAGGTCAACGGTGAAGCGGTTTCGGAAGTCCTCATCGCTGTGACTGACTACACCACTTACCGGTCAAGTGCATTAATCATCATTATCACACGGCCTTCTTTAAGTGAACAACACTCTCTTCCTGATTACAGATGACTTGGCATGGGATGCTTCCCAGTCCAGGGCAAAAGTTGAGAGCATTGCATGACTTGCTGATGCCTTTTGCAGAACACTCCAACGTGACACCGGTAATAAATAACACCTATAAAACCATAATAGCTTAACTATAAAATCTGACTAAATGTCGTAAATCTTAAATGACTAAAAATAGACAAAAATGTTTATCTTTCTTAAACTAAGCAACAATTTATTACTAAAATGTGCCTGATATACATGTTAGTGAAAAATATAAAAACTACATCGAAATCAGCCTCTAAAATGAAAACTTTCAAGTTTAGAAAACTCTATTGTTATTATGAATAAGGGCACTAATATGGAAAACCATATGTGGCTGAGCTGTGGCAAAGCCCGGATTTGGTTTTTTAAATTTTAGGTTACACTGTCCCTCAACTCAAATCAGCTAAAAACCCACAGATCCTTTATAATGATACATGTGGCAGTAAATGATGGTTGAAGGCAAAAAATTCCCCTAAAATTTCAGAATGTAACAGTTAATACAACAATTAAAAACAACAAAACTATTCAACAATATATTAAAACAGGACATGTATTACATCTAATTGGTTTAAAACTGTAAAAATATAAAAAATAATTTTCAATACAAATTACAATAAAGGAATGCTAAAAGATAGTTAGCTGCTGCTGTGAATAGTGAGGGGGGAGTACTCACCATGCTCCTTTACCCTACACACACACACACACACACACACACACACACACACACACACACACACACACACACACACACACACACACACACACACACTAAATGGTGAAAGAAGTACAACAAGTACAGCCAATCACTAAATCCCTACTGTCTGGGCAGCCAAGCTCACCACCAGTCCTATAGCACTTCTACAAAAGCAGAGAACACCTGTTAAATTCACAACATTAGCCCCATGTGGTAGCTACAATGATCTATGTTATTAACTCCTTTGAGGAAAGCAACTAGTGTTAACTGAGGAGGTGGAGGCCATTCGCCACGAGGTCATCCACCTCCCAAAGACCTGGAGGCTGTATCCTGTGGGTTTGCACGGCTGGCAAGAGACAGAGCCTTCGTGAAAGCAGCTGGAGCAATCAGCTGGTGCCATTCCAGGACGTTCCATTATAGAGAGCGGGCTTTTGGGATGATGAAGACCAGGTTCCAGGCCATCTTCCTGCAAGCAGTGAGGTGCACCATCTTTTTGTAAATGAGCAGTCCTCCTCCCCTCTGCATCTCTCTGTAACCTTATGTCTTCCTTTATGAGCTAAAAGAAGTTTACCCTCTCTCTCTCTCTCTCTCTTGCTCACTCGCTTTCTCTTAAGTGGCTCTGGCTGACTTTCCTCCTCCTGGTCATCAACTGTTGTATTTGGCACTGGTGTGTCCTCAGGGATGTAGGCAATTAGGACAGGGGGTGTGGTGGAATGCCTCTGACCCAACACCTCATCCATGAGGACAAACTATGGCCAAGTTGCAGCAGTGGGTTTCCCATTCACACCCTTTCCTGACCCCTGGACACTTGCAGTCCTAAGACAGGGGAAATCAATCATGGCAGTCAACAAAAACAACAGCAGCAGAAAAACAAATTTCAGCAGAAGTGTCTTTATGAACTTGCATGGCGAATCACATGTACATACTTTGTATTTCTGTTAATTGTCCCTGTTTTTTTTAATGCTTTCACCCTGTCCAGCAGGCCCATTTTCTCCAGAATTGATCACAGAGAACAAGACAAAAGGTAAATACATGATGTTCCCACAGAGATGCAAATTTATGAATATTGGCCAAGGTGACATAGCATTGACACAAAATCCCTCAGAAATAATTTACTTGAATGCTTGTGGGTTAAATAAATGAAGTGGCATTAACAGTCTGTGTCCCTGAGACCAAAATAAAGAACAAAAAGTACTGGTTGTCTCGTTATGTGCTACAGTACATGTAGTATGAGGGTTGATTTAACGCTAACCTTAAGTACAAGATAATCAAATGGAGATATGGACTATTGTTGCCTTGAATAAACACACAACGTTGGCACTCTTGCTATGTTTTTAACTAAATGGTTCACTCATAAACAAAAGTGACCATGAATAAATGAAGATTAATTGAAATAGTTATTTTTGTAAAAAGGTTCCTCATACAGTAGTTCTTCCATCTTCCACATGGACATGAAGGAGATGCAAGTGAGAAAAAAACTTGACAGAACCGTCATTGTTTGTGAATCTGTTTCTGTATGTTGGACGTTCTCTGACACACACCAAAATAAGCTCTTTTAAATTTAGATTTATTTATACACAATGCATTAATCTCAAAAAAGAGAAAAGCTGCTTCGTACCAGATTTAGCTACAGTACCAGCTAACTCCCATCTGTGTGAATCAATAAAACACAGTAAAACGTAATATCACCACTACAAATAAGCCAGTTTACTATTCATACCCACGCAGACATTAATACACATCCCAACCTGTCAACCGATCAGGACGCTTCTCTTTCTCTCACGCGCATTGCATTGACAGTCTCACACACACGCAGTCACTCTCTAGCACGCGCTATCTTGCTCTCTTGCTCGCTCACTCGCTCCAGATTCCGGGAGATTAGATCTAATTTCCAGGCGTCAGGGAGCTGCTGTCAATATGCGGGAGACTCCGGGAACTTCCGGGAGAGTTGGGATGTCTTAAATACATAACAGAATATAGATACTCGACAGTTAGCCTGCCACGGAGCAAGCTAGTTCTGCAGTATAAGTTGCCGTGGTTACTTAGCAGGGAATCATAAGCCACAGTAATGCAAAAAAACTCACTTAAATTAGCAAGGCTTATAGAAATAAGCTGGGCTTTTCCTTTATCCTGTCTGATGGAAAACCCCTCAGGGCCCTGGCGTCGTACATGCTCACTAACTGACATGACTTATTGCGACAGTAAACTGAAGTGAGCCATCATTAATGTTATCATTTACGCCCATTTCATGCTTTGACAAGTAAACATTTATGCTGTGATTTAAAAAGGGGAAAAAAAATTGTCAAATACTTTAAGGACTTCTATACTGTAAAATAAATAAGTACATTTGCTCCACAGCAGATATTTTACACTTTACACACATTGTAACTAAGAAAAAGGACATAGTACTTCATTGTAGTTCATACATTACTTAACTATTCACTGTCTAACTTTGACCAGGTTTATCATGAGATTCTGAGATACTTGATAAAGTTCTTTCATCGGAGTTCATGTTTTCTTTTTCTTGCTTTGTGTTATGACCTTTTATTTAGTGTCTTTGGAACCACAGGAAGTAATATAACTTTATCCAAAACATTTGCAAAAAATGGAACCTAAATGGCTAGAAATGGCTGCTGAAACACTTTAAATGTAACAACGAATAGCTCTTTACAAAAAATGTATATTTGCTGAATTGTTTACATTAACGGAGATGGACCGACTAAAAGTGCAGAAATTAAAGCAAATAAGGCATCAGGGTCTCAAAGGCCAAAATAATAAACAAAAAAATAACACACTGACTAGAAAATTAAAAGCTCAGCTGGTCTATAAAATCAAAAAGAAAAAAAAACAACCTAGATAACAGCCAAACAGGTGAAAAAATGAGAAAAAGGCTTTCTTAAAAGTTAAAAAGGCTAGTTTCAAGTCTACAAAACTAGTCAGCAAAGCAAAAGGATAAGCTTAACAGAACTGTATCAAGGTGGTGTCAAAAACAGAGTTTCAACAATAGCAACAGGCTCAAAAACAGCAACACCAGCCCAACAAACAACTCAGTGGCCAAACACAGCACTATTCATGGAGGTTGATATGCAGCTCCATGACGATCAAATGAAGTTCAGGTATGGGTGATCCAAACACTCAGAGAGGGGCGTGGCTGACCTGAAACTCAACGAGCGAGAGACAGCCTTCTTCCAAGAGGCCACAGAAAAGTCAGTGGACCTAACACGATGAGATATTTTTGTTATGTAAAATAAGGATGAGTAATAATGACATAATAAACCCATTGCTGTCAGATTTGGATGGTTTTGCATTGCAGTCACGGAGAGAAGTTCAGCATGCTACCTGGAAACAAGCTCTAGGGAATTTTCTGATAATCAACAGCTCACCAGCAACATCGCCAGCTGACAAGTGATGACATTTAAAACATTCAAAACAAAAAAGATGAATCACACTGTTAGTATTACATAATATATTTCAAGGGGTTAGGGCTCTCTCTCACCCAATCTGATAAACAGTAAGGCTGATGAAAAATACTGTGTTTGTTGCAGGTCTATCCTGAGTTTAACATATTAAATTGAACAAAAACACTGAAATGAGTCCTCTCAACTTTCCCACTTGTTGCAATGGTATTCTCAATGCCTATAATTTCTCAGCTGTAAAACAGAGAGCTCTGCGTGATCTCTCCAAAGAACATCAGAAGCCATAAAACTCAATGGATATAAAAAAATATTCTACCTTTTCTATTGTTAACGTCAGCTGTTTATGACTCCTTTTGCAACTCACCCAAACATTTCATAGACTATTCATCATCTTTTCATATATTTTTAATATGATCTTAAACAAAGATGAATATTTATGGAAAACCATGGCCTGTTCCTCCAGCCAACAACTTTTGAACTAGAAACTGGAAACTTCTCTTTATAATAAATTAATGAAAAATAATAAAACTTTTCATGGTCAGATAAGAGAGGAAAAGGGTCTAAAATGAGAAGCGACCTCCTTTTTTTATATATTTTTTATCTCCTTTTGCTTGAAAATGAGGCTCAACGTACCTCCATGAACTTCACCTGCCACCTATTATCTGTCTCTTCAACCTGACGTTTATTGGCCCATCCTGACGTTTATGGCCCATTCTCATTCACTTGAAAGTATCGACAGTCACTGAAAAGCACCCATCTGGCTTTGATTTCCATGCTGCTTGGAGCCTTTTGTCTAACCACGAGACCCCAAACCCCTTATGAAAAGTGCACATGCACCAATACTGTACATAAACAAATCATTTATAACTTTCTTGACAATGGCGATCTTGGCAGCAAACTGTCCACATCAACTGAGGCAATAGCTTAGCTTAAGTAGAATTTGCAAAGAAATAGTCATTTCAGCTCCATCGTTTAAACATAAAGATTGAGTGAGAGATGGAGAGGAGGAAACTGAAGCAACATCCCACTGTGGGTAAACAGAGCAGCCAAGCTATTTTTATTAGTCAGCTCAATCTCTATGGAGACTTGGGGTGGGGATGGAACCTCCTTTATCGAAACCTGGCAAGTCCTGATCAGAAACCTGTTGGGATTTCTCTGTCTAAAAGAGAGAGCTCCCATAATGACGTCAGACATCTCTGAAGCATGAGGTCATCAGTTAGGGAAAAATGTCCCACTCATTTTTTTCTAACGATGTTGTTGGGTGGGAATCGAAGGTCAAAATGTCTTTCTTATGTTGTCCGGACATTTAAAATTGACCCCATCTGTAGTTGTATAGTATGAACGCATGCTTCAGATGTGTATAGTTGAGTTCATTTCAATTGCTGTAAGTTACCTGAAGCTAAAAGCAGGGCCCTCCCACTTAAACCTTTGGTCTTAAAAGAACAATACAGCTGAGTACAGCCAGGATCATCTTCCGCCAGGTCTGTAACTCCAGAACCAGGCACAACAGTGTACCTAAAATGGAAACAAAAAAAACAAAAAACAACATGTTTCAGCACAGAGATTTTACTTAAGAATATGTGGGAATGATTGATGAGAAAGCTGTCAAATGTGGGGCCCGGGATCACGGCCCCTCTGCAACAAGCACAAAAGCTGTCTGACATTGAGTGCAAGCTGTCTCTCAAACTTCACCACACAGGAATTTTGGAGAGGTTCACTTTTTTTATGCTATTAAAAGTTATTCCACTGTGGTCCAAATGGTGAAGAAAAATGTGATGCATTTAGAGTGCACATAAGGTTAAGCCTATACTGTTGGGATGAGCTATGAACTGGGAAGACCTAGAGTTGAGTGTTATACGTGTTGAGTGTGTTAATGTACGTGCATCCGTGTTCTCCGTGCCAGAGGACATTTTTTAATGACACAACTTAAGCACACAAATATGGATTTGCCAAAATACACACGTTACTCTAGCTCTCTGAACATATTGTTGTTATACAGTGAGAGAGAATAATGAAGGTGCTTCAAGTAGACACCAAGAGCAAAGCCTTGGGGGTGCAGAAATGTCTCCAAAGTCTCAAAACAGTTGTATTTATATAAGAAACGTTATATGCACACACACACACACACACACACACACACACACACACACACACACACGTAAATGCTCTTCAGATCCATTCATATCTTTGCTGTATGTTTTTGAATGCATAGCGTGACAGCTGCACTGTTTGTATATTGATGAAATAATCAGAAAGTGTGTGTTATGAGAAGCAGAGCAGGTGGACCCAAATGCAGAGACTGCAGGCCGATGAAAAGGTTTTTTATTCTTGAACAGATCATGCAAAATAAAAAACAGAACAAACTGAACTGAACAGAGGATCAAAACAGAACTGCAAACCAAAACTTAAATATAGGCAGAACTAATAAGAGAATGGGGAACAGGTTACTTGATTGGCTTGAAAGTCATTGGAAACAGGGCAGGGCTGACGAGACTGATACAGGACAGGTGTGTAGGTAACAGCAGGGCTGGGGAAAACACGTTGAGGGTAGGGCAGGTGTGGAGGGGAAAAAACTGGCTGGGGAGGATTGCAAGAACATAGAAGGAAAAGAAACAGAAACTGAAAACCAAATCCCAGAGAACACAGAACTCTTAATACAACCCAGCATACTGTTAACCATCCAAGAAAACACATGAATATAAACCCAAGTACACAAATCCATCAGCTAACCAATAATACAAGGCAGTCCTTCAAACCAACAACCCCAGTAATATAAATAAGGAAAACCAAAAGGAGTGGACAACAGAAGTATAAAACAGGAAACCAAGAGAACAAAAAAACAAACACAACGAGTCCATGACAGTGTGAGCTTATATTATACACTAACAAATCACAGCCCAAAGTAAAGCCATAAAGCTGCACCCAAAAGCTTTTTATTTGTAAAGTCGCTATAATTTATAATATATTTGTAATAATATTAATCATGTGTAATGTGAGAGTCATCGCTCATAGTAATAAACCCACAGAGAATTATCAGCAACTCTGCAGCTTCATTCCACTTTTCACTGTTTAGCTGTCCAGTTGTAAATTTTCTGTTTGGTTCCCTCCTAGTGCTCTCAGTTCTAGCCTCGTTTTCAGAGAAAAAACATCTAAAAAACCCAACTGTACACTACCGTTCAACACCAAATGACAGACAGACACATTCAATGATTAGCTGGTGAACACAATGGAGCATTTAGCAGGTAAGAAGCCAGATATTCCCCCCAGAAGTTAGGGTTAGAAGATTGGACTTACATTCACCAGGTTGATAGAAACATGACAAATTAATGATATGTATTAATGATAAAAATGTTGTTAAAAAGTTCAACATATCAACTTAAAACATGATGCTACTGTATGTCAGTGTTGTCTTCATAAACTGCAAGTGGTCAAAAAAAAAAACAAGAGTTAACCCTCCTGTTGTCCTCGAGGAAGGAAAGGAGGGAGGAAGAGAGGAAGGGAGGAAAGGAAAGGAAAGTAAAGAAGGAAGGAAAGAAGGACGGAGGAAAGGAAGGGAGGAAGGAAAGGAGGGAGGAAGGAAGGGAGGAAGAAGGAAGGAAAGGAGGGAAGAAAGGAAAGGAAAGAAAGAAGGGAGGAAGGAAGGAGGGACAGCACAAAGGAAAGAAGGAAGGTAGGAAAGAAGGATGGAGGAAAGGAAAGAAGGAAGGGAGGAAGGAAAGGAGGGAGGAAGGAAGGAAGGAATGAAGGAAGGGAGGAAAGAAGGAAGGAAGGAAAGAAGGACGGAGGAAAGGAAGGGAGGAAGGTAGGAGGGAGGGAGGAAAGAAGGAACAGTCAAAACAGACGGGTCAATCTGACCCGGGAGGACGACACAAAGGTTGAGATGATAGATGATAAAATTGATAAAACTCTCATAACTGTCCATTGAACATGAAGCTAGCCTGTTCAAAGATAACCAAACTCACCTACCAGCACCCTAAAACTCACCTACCAGCACCCTAAAACTCACCTACCAGCACCCTAAAACTCACTAACCAGCACCCTAAAACTCACTAACCAACACATCTTGTTTGTTTAATCCATGCACAAACCTAAGGACAAAAATGACAAGTTGTGGATTTACAGCAGGCTGTGTGCTGGACTATTTCTTGGCCGGGCGCAGCAAATTCCTCAGGTCTTGTCATCACCCTGAGGTTCCCAAGCAACTAGCAGAGCCTCCAAAGAGACCACATTTAATAGACAGATATGACAGTGCTGTGGATCTCCTTGTGTAACCCCGATGAGAAAGCAAATAAGCATGTTTCCCAAAATGCCAAACTATTCATTTCAACACAAAAAAAAAAAAATCAAATGTAAAAGATATTTTCTTCGCTGTAGGCTCTTCATCACAATCTGCCCATGTTTTGTGGCTTTTCCTTGCCACACTGCCACAGTGAGGCTCCAAAGAAATATATATTGGCTCATCTCTGGCAGCAGCATGCCTGTAAATAAATGCTTACCATCTCTTGTTGCAGCTCCAGAGGCATTCCCTTGTGTCCAGTTACCTTCCCATGTCAGTAGAATGCTAATATGCTCGTACGGCTTCATCGGATATGCAGGGTATGCCTAGGATGCCAGCCTGAGCATGAGCAGGGTCCCCTTGTGGAATGTTTTCCTAGGTATCATTTTCTCATTCCTTCCGACGTCTTTGAGTGCACGAGTTTAGGGGAGCTCAAGTACACTGAAATAGTATTGGGACCAGTGTTACACAGTGTACAGCATGGTGCCTTTGGCCTAAATCCAACTGATTTACAGTAGCAGAGTGTTTACTTGAGTTTTATAGATAACAAGACTAGGTTGAAACCAAGAATATGGCTGGACTATGTATGGGTGTGCAAAATTGTGGCCTATTCGTTACAGGGATAGTCTGTGCTAGTGTCTATAATGTGAATTCCTGTATATTAAATCTTTATCAGGAGGCTGTAGTGGGAATTATAAATGACATTTTTGACAGCACTGGGAGCAAATTCAGGCTCAGTTATTGAAGTTACCTACACCAAACTGATAAAACAGCCTACATTCATCACATGTTTTACCTGCAAGACTTGTATTTTACTGCTGTTGGCCATTTGTGATGTGAAAACGTCTAAAGAAATAAAACATTTGCGTCCTGGTTTGTAGTTCAGTTATAAAATCCTAACGCACTGTTGGGAGTGTCTTTCCTGTCGGCTGTTGCCAGCGCTGCCAGCTGGAGAGTCGATCACACGGGACAGTCGAGGAGCAGATAGCACAGACGCTGGTACGCCTCTGTTTAAACAGGTGTTTATCTGACTTCAATGTATTGGAGCAGGAAACAGTCATTGTATATGTTTTGTATCTGTTTCCAGTGTTTCCATCACAGTTATGTATTTAGTTCATTTCGAGACAAAACTGTAAAAGTGTGCAGCCTGTCATATTGTAAGGCATATCCAAGGGGGGTAATATCAGTAAATTTGAGTAAAATACAAATTATGCTAATCTTGATATGAATACACTGCACGAAACACAGGCCTTATTCCTACCTGCTTCCCAGGTAATACAAATCCTACACAAACACGCTTATGATGAAACAGAAAACTGTCTCTGCCAATTCATTTTTAAAGAGCAATGGCCAGCGTTTAAACTCCAGGGCTTGGCTGGTCAACCAATGGTGCAACTTCATCACTCACTCACTCACGGACAACCACATGTGTAAGGCTGGCCCAGCTGTTGAGGTCCAGCCAAAAAGAAGTAAACTGAGAGTCAGGATTGTTTCAGACTTGGCTAGAGGGTATTTGTTTCACTATGAAGTGAAAAAGGGAAAAAGGGATTTCATCTGCTTTTGGCCATGTTTATTTCTCTTTCAGATATCCATAACAAAATGAAGATGAGCTTTTCATTTAAACGGATCCAAGAAAACACTTTACCATCTTTACCACACTGAATTTCTTTAGAACAACAGAACCATACTCTTTGTGAAATGTGGTTGCAAGGATCCTCAGGCCTGTCATATCTAATTTGTAGTGTTGGATGGAAGATTGGGACCATCAGCAGTTTCATTGTGCATTTAAAATATTCTGGCGGATGCCTATGAACCAAGGACCATTACAGATCATGACAGTTTCCGTGGTCATGTCATGTCAAAATATGTATTCAAAATGTTTACCAGTGCTTTGAAAACAGTCACAGTGTGCAATAAACAGTGAGATCCATACCCCTGCCTCCAAGGATAAACATAGTGCATGCATGTTCAGGTCCCTCAGCAGATTCAGTTATCATGTAATTGTAGCACTTTAAGAACCTTTCAGCTATGTTGGCTTAAAGATTGAGAAACCTAATACATCAAATTATTCGTTGCACAACGTGTACCAAACCAAAAGATGTTTTTGAACAGAACATCCTGATCTGAAAGGTTCAGAAGAAATCCATTACACATAATACTCATTATGGTTCTAACTAAGTACATATCATAATACAAATACATTAATATATACTTTTTATGTGATATTTTAATGTTTTTTACACAATAAGATACTATACAACAAGTATACTCACGTTTAGTTTTGATATGCATTAGCAAATTTCCCTTAGATGTTTTTTTTTTTTAAAATAAAGAAGTAATGTACATACAGCTTAATCTTAATTATATTTAGATAAGTGGTTCTCAAACTTTTTCACACGAGGACTCCTAAACTGACACAGATTAGACCACGGATAGGATTTTGTCCCAGTGACTCTAATCGGATAAGATTTCTACTTAAGGATGTTGTGTATACAGGGGCTCTAAGGGGTCCCCTTAGTAAAGACCCCTGGGGATCCCTGGATCCCACTTTGAGAACCACTGATTTAGATGTCTTATCCCATCAACTAAATACTTGCTTTTTGTAACGACTATTTCATGTAATGTTACTAGTACATAAAATAGGATCAGAATGAGTTACTCAGCTATCTATGGTTAAAGTTAATAGTTTATGTAATGATTGTTAGCAGCTAGATGGTTGTCCTGGAGAAAGACACACAATAGCCTTTGTATTTCTATTTGGCAAAAACACATAGTGGTTTTGTTCTTTGAATACTAAAAAAACAGAGTATCTTTCTGGATTCTTTAGTTTTTTTGTAGCCAGTGCAAAGAACACATTTACTAGAATTCCTTTTTTAACTACAGCTGATAAAATCTTTCAGGGATGTCAGTCAGAGAAACTAAAGATCACTTGATGTTTATTATTTTCACTGCATTTTCACTCTTTGTGTAGTCTTATTCCCATAACCCCTTGCCATTTCAGCCTTGTATCTAATGAAGCCTTCAGTAATCTAAAGTATCTTGATGACCACCTGGTAGATAACAAGACTTATAATAGAGTTAGAACAAGAACTAACATACTAGCTATTACACAAATTAAATCAAATGATGAAATTATAACCCATATAGATATTCAATATATAAGAGGTTGGAATGATAATGGTAAGAGCTTTCTTCAAATTTATGTCCATCCTGTGGTAAATACATCTCCAGAACATGATCTTTAGACCACAAGTTACTGTATGTAAAAACATATTCCTTGAAAATGGTTAAAAACAATAAAACATCACTGCTACGCCGATGATGTTCAGCTCTACATATCCACTTAATCCATCATCAGTCAAACTCACTTCACCCTGACCGACTGCCTCACTGAAATTAAATCATGGATGCAAGCAAATTTAATCAAAGTAAAACCCAAAGCCCTCACCAAAACCACGCTCAACTTCTGTCTCACCATTGACGCCGTCTCATTCGCACAGCATGCAGATCTCATTACCAAAACAATCTTTTTTTCCATTTGAAAAAAAGCTGCTCTGCCAATCTCTTTCCTTTTGTACTGCTGAAATTCTAATACATGCTGTCATTACGTACTGATTCAACTACTGCCATAGCATTCTTTATGGTACATCATGGTGTATGCTACTCTAGTACATCCATCATAGTACTCTAGCCTCCTAACTTCCTCCTTTGACCACATTTTTTTTTTATGTAACTGGTTGCATAAAGTTTAAGTCAGGTCAATGCAGCACCACCCTGCCATCCTATAATGTAGGTCAAAGAACTTAATAAAACAATATTAAATCACTTAAAACCCTATCTGTATTATAAACAAGCAACAGGCTTTGCAGGTTACTCAGAATCAGAATCATCACATTAACATTTCACTGAGAAGATGGAGTTAAAAGCCACTGTTTGTCTGACGTTATTGTGCGTGCACAGTATCAGTGTGTTTTTGTACACTGTTTAATCTCTCTCTGATGGATTTTTAGAAGGTTTTCGTAATGTAATAAAGTATTTCTCTTCTCTGTGACTCATTTAGCTACCCACTGCCAGACACAGCTTACATTTTGGAACTCACTCATCTCCACTGTTGTCTAAAAATTGTTGAAAGTAGTGGTCAGCATTACTCAACATGACAGTGAGCAAAGAGTGTGCTTTGTCCTGAAACAACATAATTGAGGACAGCAAGTGCTTTTTCTACCTTTTTTGAAAATAGCTCCATTTTAGGCTTATGAAGCTTCAGTGTAAAGAAGGCAAAGGGAATTCACACTGTTCTGTTTCCTTCATTTCTAAACATCGATGAAGGATAAATATTTGTGTAAATGTGTGAGTGGCAGTGATTGATAGTACAATGACTAGAAAGCTAAAGCTAAAAGCGTTGTTGCCATAGTAGCATATTATGTTTTTCAATGAGAGCTTTTGGCAGTGTAACGGATGACATTTCCTACTTTTTTGTCATATCTTCTTTTCATGTCATCTACTTTAAATTCCCAAACATACAACATTTTCAAATTTCAGACATTTAGTCATGCAAGTTTTGCACAATGATACATTTGGCAAAATATAAATTTCTCTTAACATTTCTCAAACTCCAAGTGAGAAATAATATTCTTCTATATTAAATCATTGCAATATGTATTTCAACAATACGGTCAAAAATCAATCAATTTTAACAGGTAATTCCTAATTTTATTGCAATAGATTAGTGCAATAGTAGTGGTCCAATAGATTATATATAGATTATAAAATGTCAAATATTTGTGTACTGCCAGGTAAAATAGCAAGAAAGTATCGCAAGAAAGTGCGTCACTATGTCCAAAACCATCTGAGAAATAGGCCAAACCATTTGTGTTTTTTTGGCCTGTGAAAGAGAACCTTAAATTTTAATATCCTTAAATCTTAATATCAACAACTCAGCTATCTAGTGCAGTGCAGGGACAGAAACCACAACATCTGGAAACTATAATCCAAACAAACACATGAACCATGACAGTGAATGCTTACATGCTGACTGCCAAGATACATTTTTTTATCCACTTTATATGTCAATTACCACAAATAATTACCAAAGTGTATCATGCTATTTAGTACTTCAAACGTCAAATGCATCAAGAAAGGAGTTGCAAAAAATAGATCAACTTGGATTAACTCCTTTTCATTGGCCCCAGCACCATTGATAAAGCACTCTTCGGCTCAGTAATTTAAGCAAGACAATATCCTGAAGGCAGCAAGAAGCCTGGGTTAAATAGGACATTTGGAAAGAAAAGTCTTGTGGACTTTGGACAGACAGCATTAGATTCCTCATACAGGCCTATCTCAGAGAAACTCCATTAATATACAACTGTACTATAACTACCTAACTCCCATTTTGAAGCCTTGAATTTTGCGATTGGAACATTGCCATCTTTGATTTTTGGAGCCAGAAGTAAATGTATTTGGACGAAAGGGTTGAGCTGACTTGAGTGCCAGCTGTTATCTTGGTTAGCACGGTGCATTAACAGTCTGTCATTAACTGTGATAATGCTAATGCTAATGCTAAATTTTTCCATTAAAAACAGATCCTGAGCTATTAGAAATTTGCTTACTGGAAAAAGTGATTTATTTTTTATTTTTTAGTAGAGCCAAAAGCTGAACAAGACATGTTTACTGCACCTCTGTACTCGCCTCACCTTTCTAACTGGGAGCTACCTGCCTGAACACAATATCCACAAGAAGAAAGTACAGCAATATGAAACTTTTTATGATTATGTTTGGGCACTGGTAGCATTTGGTTGTCTGTGCTTGTCCCTACAGACTGCTAGGGCACATGAATGGTGTGCGAATAGTAATACCATATGGCTTTTGAAATCTTTAAATATATATTGTACCCAAGACTTGAAAATGAAATGTCAAGCACACCAGATGTGGATCAAAGTTAACCAAGGCGAGAAATTTCAAGTTACTGGCCAACGGGGTGGGTAATTAATCAGTTTTAAGACTCATATTCTAATAGAACAATAATGACATGTAATGACAGTGAGGGAGTATCCAACCCCACCTACTGTTTTCATTCATTCATTCAAGCAAAAATGCTTCAGTATGTAAAAGGGATGGGTAAACTAAAAAAATAGTGTGACGATGAATCATTTACTTTTCAACCAGGCACATTAATCATTTTGTACCTTACAAAAGCTGTGCCAAATAGTTATGCATGAGGAAGAGAAGAGACCGAACCAGCCTCAGCGTTGTTATCTTAGAGGTTCAAAGATCACAAAAGGCACAAACTTACCATAAATGTCACATTATTCATTAAATGTCATTTTTATACTAATTTTTTTATATTAGGATATACAAGTCATGATATATATTCAGGGGAACAGGAGACAGACTATCTGAGTGAAAGCAAGCAATGAGAAACTTAATGAGAACCAACTAATCCTCTTTTGAAGCTTAGTTTGACTGGCTTAAATTTTACCATCTCCTTATATTGCTATTGCTACCTTCCTTCCACTGTGAATTTCCCTCCCACCCACTCACCTCCCTTCCTTCCTTCCTTCCTCCCTTCCACTCCCAATTAGACGTATTTACTTCCCAAATCCTAATCTCTAAAACATCGGCAGAGGCTTTAGCCCTGGCTCCCTCGAGGCAGCTCTGCTCCTCCCAGTGCCTCTCTCTCTCTCTCTCTCTCTCTCTCTCTCTCTCTCTCTCTCTCTCTCTCTCTCTCTCTCTCTCTCTCTCTCTCTCTCTCTCTCTCTCTCTCTCTCTCTCTCTCTCTCTCCCTCTCTCTCCTCTACTTCACGCTGTCTTTTGTTCTGCTGATGAGGTCATGTTCGAACCATTCCTCTTTGGGACTTCGTGTGATACAAGCCCAAACAGAGGGGAGCCAAACCTCTGTTCACACATGAGATCAAGATAGTCGGGGGCATGTTTCCACAGATTGCCCCTGGGTATATGTCTGTGTAGGTGTGTCTGCGTGTGTGAGAGTCAGAGATACACTCACGAGACCTGATCATTAGCTTGTTATTATAATGACGATAATGATAATGGAAATGTAATAACTCTTTCATTAGAAACTCTTTTGAAAACTCAATTGTGTCATGTGAAAGGAATCCTAAACATACCGTAAGGGCCTTAATTAAAGAAATGCAGTACATGGTTGTGTGGGATTCCTTTTGGGGGTTAGAGAACACCATATGCTACATCTCCATAATTGTTGCTTGTTAATTTCTTTTTGCTGATTGTTTTATTTTATTCTATACTTTTTTACTCATTGAGTGGGTGAGCTTTTTTTCAGATGCCCTGTCCTGTTCATTTTCTGCATAGTCAATAGTAGATGACTGACAGGTAGAGGTGACTGCCCAAAGCTTGGACCATCACCAGTACAAAATATATGACCATACCAGAAAATATTCTTTAACCCCAAAAAAGTCAAAGATGGAAGCCTGTATGCATAAAATCTCAAGAGAAGAGGTTAACTACATTCTCAAGGTGCATTTTGGTAAATTGTTACATACACCAAAGTCAAAGATTATGCTGAATCAGAAAACTGATGATATAGTCTGACACAGAAGTCAAAAGCTTACATATCTCCTCTTTGCACCAAAAGAGTGCAATTTATAATGTTCTGGCTTCATGATTGCACCACCTTCTTATTTAGTTAATGTTTATTTGTATCGGGACATGTATATAGCATGAACTAATGCTACAGTATATATAGTCTAAACTAAGGTGAACTATCTAGTATTTTACATTAATTTGACAGAATATTGTTAGTTCCCTGTCTATGTAGAGCCATACAGCCAATGGGATTGTTCTATTATAAGCAGTGCAGATGGTCATATAGGACAACACAGATTTATGAATCAGTTCTGAGGGACCACAAGTAATACAAATGCTAACTCTAGCCAAAATCCACCTGCTTTAATAAAACAACTATACACTGTGCTGACATTTCATGGGTGTTTTTTAGGCCTTAGCAAACCTCTGTTCTGCAAAAGTATCTTTGTTCGATGCCCTTTTTCATTCAGTAATCACTGGCCTATTACTGCTGCCAGTTCACTTTTCAGCACGACAAACTGGCCAGTCTTAGACTTGTAACTTGTCCGTCTATCCCAGAACACACCTATTAAAGCAGACTGTTTCATTTTGTTGTGCCCTTGCCCTCCACTCCCACGTCCCACAAGGCCACTCACTGGGACTCATAAACACTTGGTAACACATGTAGTTCTTGAATGAAGTGCAAAGTCACTGACTCTGAGTAATAGGTGTTTTTTTGTTTTTTTCCCTGTGGCTGCCTATAACATTTCGTCAAGTCTTTGCTGTGGTTTATATGCTGTGACTTTTTCCCCAATAGAGGGAATTAGAAAGAGGGGTTTGTTTCTGAGATGGCATGTGTCACTGGATGGGTGCTATGCTTCTACTGTGTGAAATTAATTGAAAAATATTATTGCATTTTTTGGCATATCTAGCAAATTTTAGCATTTAATGAAACAGATTAATGCGTAGGCGAAGCAATTTTGTATCCATTCAACCATCCATTTTTGAGCCGTGTATGCCAGTTAGGGTTGCTGTGGTAACAGGGCAACATGGGTGGTGGAGAAATTTCTGCAGTACCAAAACGACAGTTTTGTGTATCAGCCTCTACATGTGTTGCTAGTGTTTTTGGTTTTGTTTTGGTTTCCACTCTTTGCAAATGAAGCACATGTCAACAGTCGAGAAGCGCTGCTGCAGAAAGAATGAAGAGGTGAGGCTGAAAGACTAAAGTGCTTAACTCTACTCACCTTGAGCTGAAGATTTTGATGGATAAAAAAAAAAGAAAAAAAAAGTTAAGCAGGCTGTGTGCTGTCTGCATGCTGACACCATCTTCTATTAAGCTAGAGACTTTGTCATGTGGCCCCTGCTTGTTCTGGTTTATTTTTTTTGGAACTGACATCGGAGTCTTGGAAGCTGCAAAGATTAAAAATGCATGCCTCTGCCTGTCTCGTGTAAGAGCAAATGCATGTTAGCAGTGGAACTTCATTTTACTTTAGGCGATCACCATTTTCATATCACTGACACTTAACACATTAATGAGATGTTGGAAGCAATTTGGAGACGTGGATGACTGCATGGGTGTTTCACCTCCCCTCAAATCCCCAATGTGGTACTTGGCGGAGGGGTTGAGACAGCGCCTGTCACGTCATTTTGAAAGACTGTGTTGGCAGGTGGTCCACCAGTGTGTATGGGTCAGTGGAGATCTGGATTGTCATCTCTTTGCTCACACACTGACATTGACTCTCCAAGACTCAATTGGGACTTCACTGAGTTTTATGGCCTTGATGCCTAAACCTGAAATGAGGTAATTGTAAAATGATGTCTCTGCCATCTAAATCTTAAAAAAGTTAGAGATTGTTCAGAGTAGTTAAATATATAACAGACAGACATTCGTTCATTCAGGTCATCCTTTATTCACTCTTTTAATCAAGAGTGATGGCAAAGATAACTAGAGCACATTATTTAGGGGTAAGGGGTGAAGGGGGGCATACACAGACAGACAGCCACAGCTATAAAAGTCCTAAATGTAAAATGGTTTTGCAATTTTACATTAAATAGTGCAATACAAATTTAGACACATGCACAAAGCTATATTGAGAGTGCTCAAGAGGAACGTGGTATCCTAAAGCAGGGGAGGGTTGGGTGATTTGTCAGGTTGGGTGCTTCAGTGCAGACAGCACGTATCTTGATGTCAGCAGTGGCAGTGTTTGTTTTGGATACTGAATAGACATGTCCAGCTCTTGACAATTAGTGACATGTAAGAATTTTCTTTGGCAATATATCAGCTGGTTTTGTTTTTGTAGCCTCGAAAAAAAAAAAAGCAGACAGACTATTTCTTAATCCCACACACTAAATGAAGATAGTTGGTGTGATAGCAGTGTGCAAAGTAGTACATCTTTTGTGTTGAGCTAATCCTTGCACCAGCACAGTTTCTCCATCTCACAGCTACATCACTTGTAACTCAACACACCCCATAAAAAAAAGGCCTCGCTAATGTTTAAAGGCGCTGTCTGGAGACAATGGTAATATAATACCAGCAGTAACATGGACACTGGCATGGCTGGCAGCAGTGCCAACGCGGATAAACTGCCTCATAACCACTGGGAACAGACATTCAACTCAAGGACTGGCAAAAGGATGTTGCTTTTGACCATAGGGCGGAGGGTGGAAACCATGCAGGAATTTCAGTCAGTAAACTGGCAAGATGGACAGCGGTATACTGTTTAAGGGCAGTGCCCCTGTGGAATCCAATGGTGATGGTCAAGAAAAGAATGCAGAAGTTGTGCCAAGTAGCCTCCGTGGCGGCGAGGTTTCCACACCGCAAAGCTCGCCAGGCATGTATACAGATATGCCTCTTGGGGGTGAACATGACCTCTTATCCTTTTGCTTGATCATATATTAAATGGCCATGTGTAGCTAGAGACTGACATGTCCATCATGAGGTGCTGTAAACATTAATGACTCTGTCAATTTCTGGGATTATAATTACACCAGTGGTTTATACTAGTATCACAATGTGCATCTAAGGTTTTCAAAAGGTCTTGCATGCGTAGACACATGCACGCACACACGCACGCACACACACACATATATACACAGGCCTTATGCAAGTGTTTATGTTTTTTTGTTTTTATCGTTTTTATTAGTTTGAAATGACTCCCAGACAGTTAAATGTCATGACCAGAGGTATTCTCCAAGTGATTTTAAAACAACAGCTTTAAAATCACTTTAAAAATCACTGTCACTCTCAGAATGTTTCACTGTAAAGGGCATTTGACTTTTGAAATGTAGACTTCCAGATACAGTTTTCTACTTTTTGGATCATTTTAAAAAAAAATTTCACTTAATGTCAGATTATGTGGTAATATTTTTCGGTGAAACAACGAATCCTTTAAGGTTAGTTTGATGCTCTGTGTTTCGGTTGTAATGTGTTTGACTGGCTGCATGTGAGCAAATGTGTTGCATCTTAACATCCTTAACATCCAGCATTCCTCATTCTCGTGATGGTTGTTATGTAAGGTATGTACATGGATGGATGGATTTATATCACTGATGTAAATCTATCAGTGATGCGCCCCAGTCAATGAACAAAAAAAATTCTTCCATGCTATTGTGGAATTTTCAACTCACATCTTTCTCTCTCTTGCTCACTGGGTGTAAAACATTGTGTAAGCATTCATTGTCTTGTCATGTCTGAGCAAAGCCACAAGGAACATTAACGTAAAGGTTACATATGCCTGAGTGGGTTAGTCACGTAGTCCATGTCGGAAAAGGGCTTATGTTACATTCTGTTTAATACTAACAGATGCCATAGAGACCATACAAGTCTTTGAAACTTTGAAAACTCTATGGATGGCTTTTGTGCTATTAACCTTAGAAACAGTGCTTCCAAATGAGTGTTACTGAACTACTGAATTAAAGACAGAAGCAGGTCTGAAAGTCACACCATTATGAACACCGATCTGTTGACTTGCTGATGTACATACTGGTGTGCTTTAAATGATGACATGATCCCTCATGGTGGAATGGAAGCCTACATCTCGAATTAAGCCACTTGTTGAAAAAAGATTTTGCTATCTGTTCGGTTCATACATATTGTGTCACACACACACTGGACTGTCACCACTGCCATTTAACTATGAAAAGTAACTTGAGAAAACCTCTAACTTTAACTAACTTTAATATCAGTAAGCATTCAAGACATTTGGAGATGGAGGCTTTGTTGCAGTAGGATTGTCTTCAGCAAAGATGAAGGCAAATACAAGGCAATGCATTCAAAAAGTCCTAAGTTTCCACTTCAGTTTTCTCAGGAAAAGAGACTAGATTGTGTTTAGAACTTAGAGGAAAAACTGGGGTCTGATTTCTCTGTATTCAACTCTAATAGTCACCCAGAAAATGATTGCAATTGTAGCCAAATTCCCTTTGGTAATATTCAGTGATTGCTGTGATCACCACAAAACCAAACCACATAAGCAGAAGATCTCAACAGTCATTTAAAAAGAGAGCAATGGGTTTGGTATAATGTATTGTTTTTTTAATCTCATGCCATCCTTTTGACTTTTCATTGAGTGGGTCAACAGATGTGATCCTGATATCAGCTGGATTTGAGTCATGAGGAACAGGAATAGTAGAGTTTTTCTGTCATCCTGTCTCCACTGAGACCTTTTCAGAAAATACGTCACAGGATGGGCTGAGTGAGTGTATCCAAACACACCTCTGCTAACACAGGACATCCCTGGGTGACCTTTGAGTCTTATCAAAATAAGTCAAACGACATGTTCTGTCACATGGACTGGTGTAATTGGTGGATGATATCATTGTTTACAAAAGCCACACTATGGATTTGACATTCTGACCATGTGAGGATCCTGCTTGGTTTTTTAACCCTATGATGGCCAAATGATGGTGGAAATTAAATTAATCATATAAAGAATAACTTGAAGTTTAACTAAACACAGTTTAACAAATCATAATGATACTGCGGATATGGTGCATGTTTTTCCATTGGTGCTTAGACACTGTTTTCACATATGTGTCTAAGCATCAAGCCTCTTGGTTGCAGTTGTGGTAGTGGTTCACTATTATCTGAGAGCCAACTTCCATTACTCATGTTGCTACTGAGAAGGTCCACAGGGTGTTAGCTGTCAACCATTAGAGATTTGCCCCTTTAGATCATGTCAACATTCGGAGAAACCATCGTGATGTGAATTGTGTATTCCACTCGGAAAGTGAAGTTAGCAGGCAGGGCTTACCGAAAGTGGAAGGTATTTAACTTTAGCTTTCTAACCTTAGCACTGATTCCCGATAGACGTTTAAGTTTTTTTTATTTCTTTTTCAACACAATCTGAGTCATCATCAGCTCTTCAACACTCTAGGCGGGTCTAGCTAGCATTGACTGTCTTTCTATCATGCATCCAGATGTGGTGATAAATTAATGTCAAAACTCAGCCCTGTGACTTGAATGACAACATGGAGTAATGCAGTCATGCAGAAATAAAGCGACTGCTCAAATCACAGATTGGATAACGGCTAACACCAACAGCCCCCCAACTGGTTAATTGCTTGTGCAGCCATTGGAAAGTTTCAGTAACCACACACACAGATTGTGGCAGAAATGGGGCAGCTTTGAGGGAGCGTATACCCATTATTTTATGTTTTTTATTCTAAAGAAATAAACCAATACCCTTTGGGGCCACTCTCAGTTGGGGGGCCAAGGCAGTTAGCTACCTTGCCTAATAGTAAAGTCTGCCCCTTCCCGTTATCGTTTAGTTGTAATACAAGCAGTAGAATTGCTGTTAGCAGAGCTGCAGATTAAATCTTGAAGTTACCATTTTGTGTTGGCACTCATCTACCTACTTCTAACACTCTGGCCTTAACTTGCAGTTGCAAAATGGCATATTGCATTACTAAACATCCTCTAAAGGTATAATTACAAGATAATTATATGCATTACATCAAGACCAACCCAGTGTGTAATTGAAGTAGAACGAGAATACGAACAGCTAAACAAGCTTTCCAATCCTTATCACAACAGTAATCCTCTAATTAGATTTACTGTAACCCAATACTCCGAGGTATTTTCTTTTCATCTGACAGTGGTGCACAACCTTTGCATGCCCTCACCCCTCCAACCCTGAACACACACACACACACATATGCACACACCTATTTTGCTCATCTGGGACTCCTGCACCTCAATTCACAAGGTTAGAGTAACAAACTTTCAGTAAACATCCCGGCCACACAATCGCTTCCTGCTCCTGTCCTATGACTAAATTAACTGGAAATTCGCCTCTGTGATTTCAGGAGTTTCCCCAGTGTGGGCAGCAAAAGGACAGCGTTGAACACCCCTATTAACGTTATGCACAGTTTCACTCAGAGAGCTCTTGATACTCCATGAGACAGATGTAGACTATCTGGTTTTGTGTTTTAAATCTGAAAAAAATGGCAAATAGACCACGGAAATAATTCAATCACAGTTCAACTAGATCTCCTACTGTGTAGAACTACATGGGTAGGTCAACTTATGCAATAAACTGAGAAACTAAGCATGCGTATTGTTCATGAAAATACAAAATGAAACCCTATCCTCTTTAGATACAGATGGTGAGACTAACCACAAGAATCAGAGCAGTGGGGTGCATTTATTCCCTCTTAGATTCTCATCCAAACAAGATGTTTTTGATTGTAAGAGGGAGGCAAAATCCTCGATATATATTGTTGCTGAACTCTTAGTTACTTCTATGTTGACTCTGAAATGAAGCCTTTCTAAACTTTGAAATTATATTACTGTATTATATTACGGGGTATTGAATATTTCAGAAATCTACTGACATGAATCCTTTAATGTAGCCAAAAATCACAAATTTGCCTTGAAATGACTTAAGTTTTACAGCACTGGATGCCATCTATCCTTCCATCTGCCACGTGAGCAATGAGAGACTCTAAATGAGAAAAAAAAGGAAGAAACCTCAGGATGAGCAACAGAAGAGCAATTCTGAGGATAGACAAACATGTAATAGATATTGACCATCGTAAATTGAGAAGCAGAAACAGAATGACTGATATTTTAACAGACTGTAAACATAGAAACAATATGCATATGGGTGATCAAGCAACTTCTAGGTACTACCAAACACTGCTATGACCTGAGTCACATAACCTGTCTACCACAAGGACATGCTACAAATACATACAAGAGAAAAAAAACACAAGAATGCTACTCACATAAAGGGTGAAGAGACTAGATTTCAAGTGTTGAATTGTAGCCTTTATGGTCACTGTCCTTTGCAGTACTCTCTGAAAGCCAGACAGCAGTACAGGATAATAATCACATAAAGCAGAAAAAAATAACCTGTGTTTACTTGTGGAATACACCTGTCTGAACATGTCAGTATACTTTACACCAACCGTTCAACGCTGACTGAATTATTGCATCTGTGATTGATAATGAGATAGAAGTGCAAAGATCCAGAGAGAAACTGGTTTGCAGTGTGGGCTCAAAATTTAACGTACAGTACACAATAAAAAATATGCACTGAGAAAGAAAGAGAAACAAGCAGGCGGTCCAAGAGATGGTCCGCACGTGGCATACATCCTACGAACTGCATGTGTTCAATGTGAGAAAACAAAACAAAAAAAGGTGCAAAAGAAGGTGTCAAGAGACCTGTTACTGTGTATTCCAAACCTTTTCCTTATAGATAGTGTTGCTGTTTCAATCTAAATCATTTCTTATGAAAACTAGCTGCAGATCAACATGCATTGTGAAGAGATAGCACATATTAAATCTGAGTAGTATGTGCAGTATAAAATCAATCAACTGTATTATACTGTTTAGACATTTTTCTGTCTTCCCTGTCTTCTGTTGTAGGTAGAATAGACACTTACAATTGGTGTACTTTTTGGCATTCAAAAGCAAAGTAAAATAATTTAATCTCCTGTGACATGACCTCTCACCACAAGTGATGAGTGTCAAAAAATAAATAAAAAAATCAGGAAGTGCACCACCAAGCACTGCAACGCCTTGTGGAAGAAGCATATGACATCACTTTTTGGCATGCATAACTTCACACCTCTGACATCGCATCAAGCAAAAACAGAGATGATATATGGTGAGAATAATATCAGTCAAATTTTCATCTCAGACAGCTTCTGAGACTGATTAATGGTGAAATTGAAAAAAGATTTGCTGTATTTATATTGACACTTACATGAAGATGGTAGCAAGAGATTATGTCTTTATTTTACTCTGGAGAGGTGAACATGAGAAAAAAAATCCGTAGCAGGGTGGGAAAGAGGCAAAAAGTCAAAAGTGGGAGAGTTTGACCGGCAGGAGGAACAGCAACTCAAACAGAGGACGAAAGAGTTGGAGAGACTAAGACAGTAAGAGAATGATGAGTGAATGGGGATGGTAGAAGAAGAAAGGTTTTGGCCTGGGATCACCAGCTTCCCTGTGGACCCCGATTTTGGCCGCTTCGCTCGAGATGACTTCACATAACGCACCTGAATACACAGATTTACACACAACCCTGGCCGGAGCTTCTGAGCCGGAATATTCGACACACTGCCTACTGACATCACTACAGCTGGTGTGAATTTAGCAGAACTCAGCCTAGGGCTGCCTCTCAGAAACTCAACCCCCCCTACACACACACACACACACATACACACACACACACACACACACACACACACACACACACACACACACACACAAACACCTACACACACCAACTCCCATTATGTGTTCAACCTCTCTCTCACACTCTTTTTGCCTTTTTCGACCCCTGAAAGTTGAGCCGATTATAACAGCTTCCAACAGCTTAGTGCAGAGGCCTATCTACTGTGATCTATTTGATGTGACAAAAAATGTGGATTCAACAGGAGATCACTCATGCCAATCATGTCAACAATGTAGTGAAGACAAAGAGTTGCATATTACATTCCTCACTTTTTCTAGCTCTCATGCAATTTGAATAAAACTTGCTGTAATTGGTAAACTAACGATGTGGGTGAATGCCATTTGTCTCTGTCACTGATGATAAAGAAAATAAACATTCATTGCAGTTCAATTGTTTATATATTTTTTCTAAATCACCAAAAAGAGAAGTCACCACTCCACTGTCAACCCTAAAGATTGAAATGTTTTCCAATATTTCTAATGCATTATATGGCATCCTGCATCTATCACTTGGACATGTGAAAAGTTGAAATCATTCAGTGAAAAAGTTGGCAGGGCATAAGTGCCTCGTTTATAAACAAACTTTATTTTCCTTCCTTCTGTCAGACGTTTTCCACTGCAGGGATGGATGGTTATAATGAGAGTTCCAGCGTCTAGCTATTTTTAAGGTTGGAGACAGGCTGTTATTGCGCTGGAGGTAGCGAGGCCTTTGGGGTGGTGGATTATTCCACAGACCTGCACTCCAGACTTTATGGGCCTGAAAATAACTGTCCTACCTAGCCCTCCCAATGCTCCCCCCGGTAATCACAAAGTGCAGCCATCCATAAATGAATGTGGTATCTGCTTAAACTGTCATCTCACCAATATTAGGTGAACCCAAGTTCAACTATCTACGTCAAGAACTGGGAAAACAGATCCAATGTCTAAAAGCATTCCCCCCCTTTCTAAGAATTTCTCAAGTGGATTTGTTCATTCATGCCGCAATGATATGTGCTTACAACAGAAAAGAAGGTGTCAAGCATCAGTTTCCAAAGTGTGCGCCTTTAGTGCTTTACCAGACAACCATTTTACCGGGAACCTTCTCCCCCTTTTTTCTACCAGGAACTTCTATTATCAGGACTCGTTGACAGCAGGACAGGAGTGCAGGTGACAACTTGAGCAGCTGACCTACAGAGAGGTCTACATTCCTATATTGCACAGGTATACCACTATAGAACTGGTTAATTTTAGTGGTAACAATGATAGTGACGACAGGGTAAAATGATTGACTCACCCTTACTTCTTAGCTATTTTCTTTAGAGTCCCTGAAGTACAAGAGATCAGGAATGAAGACCAAATACCAGCATATATTGGTTGGTATTTTATCAGCAGGATGAAGAGGACAGATGGCTCTATTTAAGTATCTGCCATCATGTATGCTGCACACATTCATGCTTACTGTGTAGGCTGCTGCTACATATGTGTTTATTTGCATTTCAGTATCAACTCTGGATGACTGCACGTCTTGTATGATTAGTTGTTATAACATAGATCTTTTGGACTATTGTCCCACATACAGTACATTAAGCTATTCATGCAGGGTATACAAAGCTGAAGAATGCATATTGTATTTACAAACCTTTGAAGAACAGCCAACAATACCTATTTCATGTTACCTAGAACATCCAGAGTGGACAGCCATGTAACATCCGTACAACTTTCACTTGGGAGTTTGAAATGTTTGAGTAAATGTGTAATGTTTTGGAGGTTGAGACAACAGTCATTCAGTATCTCAATATATGCTGGGAAAGAGTTTATAGCACAGATTTCCATTGGGTTACTATCAGAGGTTGTTCACTTTTTAAAAGACAGATGAGCTACAGTTGGGCACAGTTTATATTTTCCTGGATATAGACTACTGGCCTAGATCTGAATCTTTATGATATGTTGTTATCTATCACATCTTTATCAGTTTAGTTGTCATGGAGCGCAGTACCTAACCTGTGAAAACAGTTGTATACTGTCTTCTGTTAAGCCTGAGAAAGTTCTGTTTTAGTTTGACAACTACAAGTTGTTTTTTATATGGAAATCACTCCTAACTGGGAGCATGGAGTTTAATAGACATGGACATAGAGACACGAGTAGGGTCAAATTTTTACCCAACCTAGGAACTAAGATTTGGGTTATTTCAGCCTCTACTACTTCAATTTCGACCACTCTACTTTTAATCTGTCTCTGAGTGTAATACTAAATACTGGTCAATGACAATAACTACAACAAGAATCAGACAAAAGGTCTGCTCAGAAATTTTAATTGAGCAATGTTTAAATCTAACAGAGCTCTACATCAGACATTGTCAAATCAACATCACAAAGCAGAACAAAGAATATAAAGAAACACATTCATAATTCATCATTCAGGTGATTGATGAATCTTCAAGTCAATCTACTTTCAAGCTGGACCAATCAGAGCACAGCTGGGTAATACTGTCTGATACTCCCACATGGGGAACAGAGCATCTACAAAAACGGCAAAAACAACTAGAAACATCAAGATCCATAATATACGTATTAAACACAGCACATCACCTAACAACACAAATAAATATAATCTTCAATCTAATGTTAAAGACTTTACTTTGACTTTGTAGATACACATTGCGGTAGGTTTGACTTGTGTATTGCTCTTGAATGAGACGTCACTAAATACTAAAGGTTGTATGTAAATCACACAGATGTAAAACAACAGTTTAGTAAGGAAGTTACTGTATAGCCTCAACGTTCTCTAAAGCAGGTGTGGTCAGAACATTTACAAAGGTTGACAGGAGAACATGAAACCAGCAGGATATAGTCTGATATAGTCCCTTTGAAATCTTTCCAGCTGCCTTGTTGTGCCTATGGCCATCAGACAGGGTGCAACAAAAGCCTTGCTTCTGTGTTTCCTTGCGGGAAATAGCACCTGCTGTTTCTCATTTCAGATGTCATTCACTCGCTAGATTGAAAACCAAACACACCTCATTACTTTAGTTTATTTTGGGAATGCCTTTGGGAGCTTGACCCCGAGTTCCTTCAATGAGGTTCTGATTGTTTGGCTCTCTTTGTTCCACTGGGTGACACGGTTGTCTGGATGCTACTGAAATCTATCTATCACCTCATTTAGACAATTAACAACACTAGTCAAATCAACCTGTTATCTACAATGGTATGTCAGGGAAGGTCAAAGGTCATGGCCTCTACTAAGAATAATTCAAGAGGCTTTAAAGGACATTAGTGTTAGCGCTAAAAAAAAAAAGCTGCATCATCTCTTATGTAGCGAATTCCCGTCAACTTCATTGTAACATTTCAAAAAAAACCTCAACAGCCCAAAAATACAAATAATGAATTACACAAGCTAAGAGTGGCCTTAAAGTGTCAGTTTAAATGTGTAATCAAAAAAGGATTAAATGCTAAAAGTGAAATTGATGGCAGACTGGATTAGAAAACACTTCAGTCTGTGGTTAATCACATTATGTCAACAGAGCTTCCTTAAGTTTGTTTGAATCGTCATATAAACAACATAACAGTACAATTACACGTCTGGCTTATTACCACCTAATCAACATGCTGCATATTTTTGCCATCTATGACCGGGAAAAGACATTCTTTGAGTTTGTATGTGGAAGTGGTAATTTAAACAAACAGTGATTGGGCAAAGACCTTCTTCCACTGGCATCTGTTCTGGGTTAGGAGTGCAATACAGAGCTTCTTTTAGGGAATTAAACTTGCACAATGGAAATTTTCAGAAGTTTTTTTTAATTTATTTTTTTATTTTTATTATATAACTTGATTTTTTTTAGATAATTAATTATATGTTACAAAGAAGTATTGGAATTATCATTTCTACATGACAGAAATAGCAGTTATATAATACAAGACATGGAAGAATCTACTATAAGATATATGTAAAAAAAAATAACAACAACAAAAAACAACCCAACATACTGATGGTATTTAGGAAGAGCAGTTCTTTGAGCTGAATGATAATATCTAACATGCTGTTGTTTATCAGATATGATGTTTACCATGGTCACTATCTTAGTTTCCAGGGATCCACAAAAAAAACAGTGGAAAACAGCTTCCCAAGCGGGTCAGTGCAAATACTCAGAAAAACAGGAAGGGAGCTGTCAGATGCAAAAAAGTGAGAGAATTTAATATGCTCAATATGTGCATGAATACAGACACTAAATGGCATGAAGAACACAGCAAAGGCTTGGATCAGCTGCTACTCTGGATTGCAAGGCGTTTCAAGCTTGGCGCTCTTCCTCAGGCAGCATCAAGAGGTTTACGCTGACGTGTCTCCAGAAATAGAGAAAAGCCAGGAAATCACGCAGTAAATACGTCATACTGTGAAACTGTGTATACAAAACAATAATGGGATGGTCGCATCATTGATAAAGAGTGTTTGACATGTTGACTTCAAGCTTAGTGACATTTCAAACACAAGAACAATATATTACAATATGATATATGTAAGGAGCCAAATGAACAGCAGCTTACGTAATAAGCCAAAAATATGTTGAAATAAGGTGAATAGACAAAATATACACAACTATATACAAATAATAGAGAAGAGGGGTTTAGATGAAACAAGATAGATCTAATTCCACACTAATGGCGCTTTTCCACTACACAGTTCCAGCTCGACTCGACTCGTTTTTTTTGCGTTTCCACTAGGGATAGTACCTGGTACCTGCTACTTTTTTAGTACCTGCTCTGCTGAGGTTCCAAGCAATCCGAGCCGATACTAAATGTGACGTCAACAGACTGCCGGACGCTGTTTGGTCAGAAGAGTTGTCGCTGGAAGAATCATGAGCCGTCCCACACAAGAATCAAACCTGGCATTTTTAAATACCACCCAGATAGCATGCGAATGTGGGCCACTTGAGGCAATGATCCGGCACTGTAGGCATTCTTCTGGCCCGGACAAAACAGACGTGAACCTAAACTGGCCCATGTAGTAAATGCTACATTTGGGCCAAATATCACAAAACGAATATGGCCCATCTTTGGCCGAAATATGGCAAGTATGGCAATGACTAATCCGGATGTGAGCCTAAAGAGGCCCACATATAAGGAAACATACTTGGCCCACCTTTGTTGAAACATATTTGGGCCAGTCTTGGCCGAACTGGTTTATTTGGTGTGTTTTTGGTTGACATCTGGCATTGTGATGGCTTGGTTATGGCCCACTTTTGGCAAACATGAGCGGACCGCCCAAGTGCCATCATTCCATGCTGTATGTGGGCCGGATGAACATGTCAGGTGTGGGCCAGATATGGGCCAAAAGAATTTTGCTATCTGGGCAGCAACAGCGTTACAGCCATACGGCTCAATTCTGTTGCTTTGTGTGTGACAGAAAGCCACATACAGCAGCAAGTACACCATCGCCTCCATGTCCTCCATTGTTTATGTGTTTGTGTCGCGTATAAAACAAAGTCACGGCAGTTTCGCTGAGCGTTGCTATGACGACCCCGCCCACGTTGAGTAGGTACCTTTTTGTAATGGAAAAGGTCGTTCCTGGAACCTTGTCGAGTCGAGTCAAGCCGAGTAGCGCCGGAACTGTGTAATGGAAAAGCGCCATAAGTCGATGAGGAGATACTGTTCCTAGGCTGAATATCTGTCTAGACAGCAATCAAGATCAGCACTTCTGCTTGTGGGTATAATGAGTTCAATAGCCCCTATAACTTTAAACATTAAAGTGGACAAATTAAAGTTTCTCACCTATAGAAAGGGCAAGGGAGCACCAAACTCTCATAATGAAACACTGTGTTAGTTCATAAAAGACAAGGAAGTTAAACGCCCCAGGTGTAATCAGCTGACAACCCGCTGATTGAATCAGTTTTCCTTATCAGTCACACACCAATCTCAAGCTGGTCCATTTAAATATGACACACTCCTACACTGATTCCTGTTATACCAATGATGTCACTTACGCTGCTGCTGGAAAAACTCAGGGTGAAGTTGTGACTCAAAGGTCAGTCTGGGATTAAATGTCTTGTTTAAGGCCCATTCTGTGTAGGGGTGCTGCATTGTGCTCCCTGTTTTAGCTTAGCATGCTGCTGGCAAATCTACTGAGCATCTTAAAGTGGAGCCACCAGTGCCAAGCAAAAGTATTCCTGATTGAAATGAATTCCATAAATGTCTCAAATGGCAGCATTATAATGTTTCATTTTGAGTCTGGCTTTGTAGTACATCACACAAATATCTCTCCCAGTAATTTCAGTAACACCTCAATTGTTTAATAAAGATAAAAAATTCCCCTTTCCACCCAAATATCCATCTGGTAAAGAAGTAACATTTTTTGGCCTACTAATAATTCTGGAGCGAAAGGTCAAAGGATCACCAAAGTCAGCAGGATCTCTTAAATCTATACTTTTGCCTCATCTCCTCTCAGCTGTTATAATTCTGTATTCTCGCTGAAGTGAATAACCTTGGTGTCAGCTCATTCAAATTTCCGCTGGAAGACTACTAGAGCCTCCACAGTAATCCCATTTTACCCCTGGCCTGGCTTTGCTTCACTGGCCTCCAATCAAACTTAGGAGTGAACTTAAAATCATTCTCATCAGGAAATGCTGATCCTTTATGAGTCCATTGGGCCCCTTGAGGTCTCAATTAGTTGCACTGCACTCAGAGCTCTGCAATCCAAGTGACCACTGTTCTGGTTACTCTGGGCATATTTGAATGCATGATAAATCTCAAAACAGTACACTTATATTTTCCTATCAAACTTTTTATTGATGGCTTGTTTTTTTTAAATGTATTTCCCCCCCTTTTGTATCATTCTCACATCCCACATACTGATATAAATCTTTGTTTTCTTTTAAAAAATGTTAGTAGAAACGTACAAACATTGCATTCTATTCACGGTCCGTTAAAGATCCACTGTTTAAATGATGTGGTCCCAAAATCAGGCTATCTTTGATGTTCTTCCACTAATCAGTCATTTATTTAAAATGCTTTCCTTGCTAAGTGTCAAAGTAGACATGAGTTAGTTGTTCAGAGAGTACACATGTGCAACAGATCTGTTCTCGTCCTACTTGGGCAGGAAGGTTAGAGGAAGGAAATTTGACGAGGAGAAAAAGAAGGAGGTACTCACATCATTGGAAAAGGAGTGGTGTGAAACTGTTTAACAATTTCATAATTTCATAAACAGACAAGATAATCCCTCACAGCACAAGGTAATCAGGTCACAAACCAACCGCACAGTGCACTGTTGAGCAAAAGGAATGTAAGACAAACACAGGTGGTTTCCATTCCAATTTTCCAGCTGAGCAGAGGAACCAAATTATATCTACATTTTCAGCAGCTAAAGACAAAAAATGTATCTGAGATTATGAAATATAATTAAATCAAGGAGGGGAGAATGGTTGCATACATAGTTATGAAATTCATATTATATGCAGTGATTACTTTTATAGCTTTCTGTTTAACTTTACTTCCAAAAGTGTCATTAAGTTCAATCTTCTCATTATCAACATATTATGGCAGTATGAAAAAAATGCTTCACAGTATTCCTGGTATTCAAAATGTTATTTTGTATAATATATTACGCAGGGCACATAAGGTCTCTTTATTAAAATATGAAATGAAACAATGGAGCTCTGTAACAAGAGATAGCTTTGCTTACTCGTTGCCATAGAAGCAGAGGAAGCGGCCTCCGTTTAGCAGGAGACCCCGGTGGCACGAATACACGTAGAGGCGTCACTGACTGTTTGTGTAGCTAATTGGTTAGCTAATCATAACAAGCTATTAATCTGGTATTACAATATGTATTTCCTTCTCCACAATGTATTTTCAAGGGGTTGCTGGGGATAATTGCTGTCTGTAGCCTGTGAATGACTTTTGCAGAAGCTGAAATATCCTGACAACAACCTGGTTCCTTCCCGTTAAAACATAAAATGAACAAGTCTCCAAAGAGCCACAAAGCAATTGGTTTGACTTTTCTCTGGCACGTGAACGTATCAGAATAAGGAGTGGCTGATTAAAGCCATATCTCTCTTGTATGGTGATGAAGTGTGCAGCTGGGTGATAATACGGTTGAAATTAATCACAGTGGACTTAACTGTGTACGCTATATCATAGGTATTTCTGTAAATAAACATCTATTGGGGATTTCAGTGACACTAAACACGAAAACTGAAGTATATAAATGTCACTAGATGTTCCCTGGTGTATTGTTGAGCAGTCTACTTGACAAGAAATTGATGTTAAACTGTAGATATTTGCATGCTTTGCTCTACAGCATCTACTGAACATCTGACCTTTGTTTGAATCACTGTGTTGGACTGATCAGGCAACATATGGTATTTAGAGGGGTGAGGCTCAGTCCACACAACACACAACTTTTTAAATTAAAGTGTTACATTTTCACTTCAACCATACTTGTTTGGTGGGAATCACTAATGAGAGATTTACTTTTGCAGGTGGGACATATGCTTTCAATGGGACATATGCTTTTTGTGATACTGTTATAATAGAATATAAAGCTTTATTGTCATTATATTTGACATATATATATATATATATATATATATATATATATATATATTGATATTACAGGTGCCATTCCATAATCAAATATTCAAAACACAAGTTGAACATATATAAAATGTCAAGAGCCCAATGTTTTGCATATACTCACAAACAGCAACATCTGTTCAGGAGCCTTTGTTGCTAAGGGTGTTGTTTTCGTTGTCCAGTTGCACATCATGGATCAGATTTTGGTTTGAACATATATGGATGTATGTGAGAAGTTTATATTTATGGTAAAGAACGAGAATAAGAAGTGCAATTCTGCCATTAGTTGGTTTGTGTAACCCCCAAAACCACAGAGGGGCAGGTCAAGGAGCTAACCAATAAGAACAAAGTAGGCTCATCAGGAGGGGGTACTCAAAGATACAAAAGGTAAAACAGGCTGTTTAGGACAGAGATGCTGAACTGTAAGGCTGCATGAAGAGTCAGTATTTTAAAAAATGATTTTCCAGTAAAGCCTCAGAAAAAGAAAAAAAGCCGTGGAAATGTGCATGATACATCTAGTTTAAGAATTTTGGCCACCTTTATCTTCACTGCTAAGATGACACAGATTTTAGTTGGGTTATTTCCATTGGCTCTTTTCGCAGCGCCGATTCAAATCATGCTGTGTTGGTTTGCATTTCCATTACCAATTTAAATGTGCCGAGTTGTGTCAAGTCGTGGCTGAGATCGACCATCTCCAGCTTTGGGGCCAAAATGCGCCTGATTCTCCAAGTGGTTTGAGGTGACGTCTTGCTGACACCCCTTTTGGCCACTTCTCCCCCTCAAACAAGCATATGCTGTAAGACTCAGCTCACGTCTCTGCTGGAGATCAGAAAGAAAGTCGATTTTAAACGTCCTCCAGCTCTCAGTACTTTAGTAGCTTCTAAGTGAATCTCTGCGGTTTTACTTTCTCTCCCATGTTTCTGTTTGTACTCTCAAATATCTCCTTTGTTTTAGGGTTTCTTGATTACTCTCAGCCATATAGGAGGCACATTAAGTTACTGCTGATGAAAACGTGTCCTGCTGGTGCTGCTTCGTATTAAAAGCTTTTCGCTGACATACTAACGGAAGTTCTTTATTGTGAGGAATTTATGGGAAATAAAATGTGTTTATCCACCATTTTACAGCTGCGACTTTGACCACCAGTCACAGACATGATGCATACAGCTTGCTGCTTTAGACTCAAGACAAACACATCATTAGTTAAAGACACACTTTCAAGCTGATAGGCCTTTTGTAATGGGGATCCAAATCCCTGCTGTGCTGGGCTGATGTGCCGAGTCAAACCAAGTCAAACTGAGTCAAGCCATGCCAACACATGTGTATGGAAAAGGGGTAATAGTGTATTACAGATGATGTAACTGTTAAGTGATATTTGTAACTATCTAACTCCATAACACTCTCTCTACTGGAAAAGAACATTTATGCACAAACATACTTTGAATAAATACGATTTGGAAAACTAGACTTGAAACAAGTTAAAACAGAAAGATGGACAACTCCCAACACTCCAAATGTATTCTCAATAGACTGAACCTACGTGATAAAGAGGTTTAAACTAGACTTAATTTACTGACTTGTTCTCCATTTTAAAGTATAGGTTTGGAGTTTTATATGTACGTTTTAGTACAATACTCATATGCCAATATTAACATTTAATGAGTGGCTGGTTGCTGTAATCATTTCTCTTCTGGCTCTTAAGTGATGCAACTACACAGTAAAAAAAAAAAAGAGGGACAAAATCCAGAGCCGTTTTTCAGTGCAAAAATGCAATCTAAATCTCAGATGCAGCAAATATGAGGCTTCAGCAGCAGCCTCAGTTAGACAAATTCTGGCCCTGGAAGTTGTGTTGGTTTATTGCTGGTCTTGTGTCAAGGTCTATTTCCCCTTCAAATAATGTTTCCCCATGTGTTTCCTGTAGCACTGGGGTTAGGTCTTCGTGTTTGTTAAGGTTAGGCGTCACTGGGATTAGGGCTAAGGTTCAGTTAAAGGTAAGGGGAAACCTAGATATAAATACCAGGAAGTATTGATCTGGCGTGGCTCAGGGAGAAACCGCGGACCCAAACCCTCTTGAAAAGATGATGGCTTTTGAAGATATCCACTTCACTGAGTCATACGAGCTGCGGCTGAATGCATTCATGCACGAAACAGAGATGGCAGATTTTGTCCTTTACCTTTTAAGGAGTGGAGTCATGTTGAGTTGAACAGTAAACACTAACTCTTGGGAACATGATGAAAGTTGTTGATGAATATATTGGACCTTCATAACCACTCAGATGTAGAATGTGTAAATAAGCTTTTATGGCGTACAGTCCTTCACATGAGAAAGGGAATCACCTCATGGGCAAGGTGGAGAGGAGAAATGATTACTTTGACCAATTAATCAAAATGTTTTTAGTCTCTCATATGTGAAGGAAAACCAACTTTTCTAATTCTGGAGCATGAATCTCACAACACCTGCAGCCTGATTTAAATCATTGTAAAAACAAATCCTTAAAAACATAGTGAAACAAATATCCTTGTTTGCCTTTTGAGTAAGACAAGCCAAAGTTGGGACCAAGGTGCAACTCAATTTTAGCAAGTATCAAAGTTTCACAAATAGACTTAATGAGACGTTTATATTATCAAAACTATCAAAAGTATTATAATATTCCCTAGCTAGATTAATTGAAGGGCTATTGACAGGATCACAACTCTGAACCTGGCAGTGTTTCATGACGGTTTAGTTATACAAACTTCTGTTCCTGCTCCAACCTAATTAGAGGAGTCAGAATTTTCTGATTAAAACAAAGCCTGTGCCAGGATTGCAGGTCTTACATCATGAGAGTATTATGCAGCAGAGAAAAACCTTTGGAGGGATTCGGATGGATTTAGTACGTAATCTAAGATCACTTTCACTTCAATGGCAAGAAATGGATAACTATATATTTCTCATGTTATGGCCTACAACAATGAATACAGTCATCTGCTCCCATTCCAATCAAGTGGCATAAACAATGAACCAAATAATGTTAATGTCACTTATACAAAGCTGTTAATGTAATTTCATGTTAGATTAACAATGAATTAATTCTATTGATCTTAATGATGAGTGAAAAGCTGAACATTTCTTATAAAAGGGGACCTATTAATCTTTTTTCTTATTTTTATTTTATTAATAATGTTGGATTTTCATATTAAATGTGTTAAAAGTATTAAATAATGAGGTAAATGTATGTAGAAGTAATTCATGTGAGCAAAAAGCGTGAAAAAAAAAGCTTTTTTTTTTTTTTACTTTCAGCCTGAGCCAATGTCAAGTCAGGTGTACGAGCTCACTGCTCCACTCTGCTAACAGTATGGTGTTTTTGTTTCGGGTGTAGTCGCATGCCAAGCCATGACCTGACCTGCATTACGTAAGCAGGACAAAGTAAAATAAGTAGTTTATCTACTGGAGATGTGCTGGTTATCTGCAGCTCTTCATCAGATATCATCATCACTGTGGCCGATTCTGCTTTTTCTATTTCTCCCTGCATTATTTTTAACCGGTCTGCTGAACAAATGGCTCCATATGCTCCATATCTTCATATGCTGGCAATGAAACTCAATTAATTTGGGGAGAACCACCTTTCATTTCCTTTAAATTCTTAACATAAAGGTCTCCTATTATTTAGTCATTTCAAAGCTTTTAATATGAAACAGTAAAGCAAATGTTGGGTTTGCACTGGCGGTAACTTAACACCACTCTGATACAGCTGCCCCTCTGTAGACTTCCTGAAAGCTGGCCAATCAGAACCGAGTGGGCTCATTGGGAGGCGGGCCTTAAAGAGACATGAGCTCAGACTGTTAAGACACAGAGGCTGAACTGAGGGGCTGCATAATGGGCTAGTATAAGCTAAATAAGACATTTTTAAACTGTGAATCACACAAAGCTACTCTAGAAAAGTCTCAGAATAACAAAACTATGTCAAGAATTATGTATTTGGGTGTATGTATTTGTTACAGGGATAGTATCTATAATGTGAATTTGTGAAGATTAAATGTTCATCTGCGATTTTGTAGTAGTTGTTGTTAAAGTGCACTGAAATAGCATATGACCTGACATGGTTAAACACAATTGAGTCAAAAATAATGGGATATACAGATGGAAGAACTTTAAATTTGATTTTGATTTGAACTTAAATTACATCTCATAATAGCTATTCTAATTATCTGTTAACTTCCCCCATTGTTTCATCTGCTTCTATCAGCGGATGTCTCTTGTTTTCCTAAGACCTAATCTGTATTGAGTGTTTTGTCAGAGTGGTTGTAATTTGGGGTGCTTTAACTGCCTCCCTCTCTCTCATGCCTCCCGGTGCATAGAGAGCTGTTTTCTCTCCTACACTGTGACCTTGCACTGTTTGTCTCTGTTTGGATGCAGCCAAAGCCGCACAAACCGATATTGGAGGTTTATAAGGTGCAGCAGGTGCACTGCCACCACCAGGTGAGCTGCTGACATCACCCCAAAGCGACATGACACTCTCTAAGGGGCACCGAGGTCGTGGACTTCATTCGTTGGGTCAGCCACAACAATGCGTACTCACAATCCTCCAACCGTTGTGCAATCATGTCATGGGAGTCCAAGTACAGAGTCAGGTAGGGCATGTGCTGGCTCGGATGCAGGGCCTTCCCAGCATGCGATAAATTTGAGCACCCCCTGAGAACGTAATACAACACTGATTCATATTGAAAGAGAACAGCCGATGGGGAAACTCCAACACTCAGCTGGCTTGACCAACGGTGCAACTTTGTGATTCAGTGCTAGGCGGGTGAGTCAATCAGTGACAGACATTCAAGTGTGTAGGTCTGGCTCTGCTGTTGTGGTCCAGCCAAGAATATATAGAGCTGGAAATGACATAAAGGTCCTTTAAGCTTCTTATTGTCCAGAATTAGAACAGTTATGTAAGAAAGGTCTGCTTATATTAAAAGAAAAAAATATGACCAACTACAGAAAATGATCCAGCTTTGGGTTGCACAGAAATAATCTGTTTTTGTTGAAATGTAACCAATAAACATGTTGGATCTTTATTTCTCACAGTTCATGTCCCACTCATACATTTAATTTGCATATTGTGATGCATCTGTGAGTTTGTGACTAAGCTTGTACCACATTAGCATTTCCCATCATGCTCACACAAGCATCCTTTCAGTAACAATGACAACAAGTAATACGTCAAACTGAATGCAGCCAAGGGAAACTAATAAGGGAACACAATAGCACATCATCAGCAGTAACAACTTTATAAAAGGAAGTCCTGTGATTGGCTGCGCTTAAAAAGTAAATCATGTTCTCCGGTTTTATCATCGGAAATCCCCCGCTGAGCATGATAACAGCATGCTCCACTGAGACAAACAATACAAATCAAAATAAAAGAAGACAAAACACAAAGCCACAAAAAACTGTCACAATTACAGTCATTATTTGGATGTGTTCCCAAAAGCTGTTATCAGGCTCCCAGTTTTCACACACTTAAGCTCCAGCCAGCCAGTCCCTGTCACTCGCCATCTAGTCCTGAGTGCTGAGAGGCCCGTGCTTCTGGTTTCCAAAATAAGTCATCAACAGGAGCCTCTCTGTGGGACGAGACAAAGGGAGGCTGATAGAAGCCCAGAGCTCTCACATTATGGCCTCCAAACAGCTGAAGACAACCGCGACAGACTGAATCTCTGCTGGACTATAGCATTGGAATAGGGATATTGGACTCTTAAAGCGCTTCTAACCATAAAAAAGCCTTTAAGTGCTTAGCATCAGGCCAGAACAAGTACAGTACATTTTGTTCCCCAAAATTCCCCCCCAACCCCCTGACACAAGCACACACCTCCTCCTACCCATGGCATTAGATGTGAAGTAAACTGGTTTTACTGGTGTACCTCATCTGAGGTCACTCGTTTTAAGTATTTTACTCTGCTTTGTATGGGATTTATTTTCCCAATCACATCAATTTTAAATAAGTCTGGGTAAATTTTAGCTGTACAAAAGTACTTGTGGTTTTTGACTGCTGTAATTATCTGGCTTATGCTGTTGGGACAGTTCAGACCATACAAAAGTTACTTCACGACCCATCTGAGATCCCTTACTCACTGAGGTTTACCTGTACATATAACTTTCCTGTTATGGCAGGGATAAAGAGAACACACTCCTTCTAATAACATCCTCTTTCTTATCATTGTGAAATATCAGAATACATGAAATGGATCAACACGAACATCACTGCAATCTAATTCAATCAGCTGCACCTACAGTAAATCCAAGTCCCACAGTTGACTGTAATTCAATCCATGTGGTTACATAGCAAAACAATCAAATTTTCTTCTCCATCAGATATCACATCACACACACTAAACCACAGCTGTAACACATCTGCCGTTTTCAGAGGATCATAGACTCTAGTAATTGAAAATTTGTCCATAATCACACCAAAACTGGAGAGTATCCTCAGTGATAAGAACAGTTAGGTACTGTTTTATATGAATTATTAATCTATTTCCTATTCTGATTACTGGATCTGATTCTTATCTATCCTTGTTGGCTGCAATTATTGCTATATAAAAAAAGTAAGATTTGATCAAAGCAAGAAGCCTTTATTTCCAGTAGATTTAGGCAGTTAATTCTGGCACATTATGACAACTGGGAATAAGACACTGCATTATTATACCATGCTGCAGTAAGGCTTTGTCATATTAAAGGGACCTCCTCCTTGAATTATTTCATTTTTGCACAGTCATAACATTTAACTATCATTTGTGAAGCAATACTTTGAGAGCTCCAGACCTCATTTTGGAAATAGTGCACAAGAGCATTGATGATTGCACACCTGGCGAGTTCGTTGGAAGTGCAGTATGTCCAAACTTCACTTTCAGGAATTGATAAGTGAAACTGAAAACTATGTTATTATGACCTTTGAACTGCACAAGAAGACAAGAAAAAAAAGGTTAGCATTTTTGAGAGAAGAAATTGATTTCTTTCACTGTCTGTGCATTTAGCTTGGCAGCCGAAAGGAAAGACTCTTGGAGACAAACAAAGAGGAAGGAGCAGTCAAAGACAGCAGAGTAAAGGCACCTCAGAGAGGCGGCCAGATGCAGCCAGATAGAGAGAGAAGAAGGGGATAGATGAAGTAGAGTGAATAAAGAGATGAGGAGGAAAGGCCAACGGTGGAGGAATCTTAGGATGGCTGTGTGGAGAGAAAGAGCAGCTCCTCTCACCAAGCGCCTATTTGCTGTGGTACAAATCACTGCTAGGCCCAGCAGGCCCAGAGGGGAAAGCACTTTTCTTCACCTCATCATCGGGCCTTGGAATCCCGTTCTACTTTTCCAGATGGCCTCAGCAGCAGCATACTGAGCTGGTCCTGCTTCCGCTGACCCGCCCAGTTATCCCATCTGTCCAACCCAAGCAACACAGTCACTACTGGCTGCAACTGTTTGGGACTTGGAACTTAACTTAGTCCCTCACTAGAGACCAATTTGTGAGGTGGTTTGATGGAAATCCCTAACCCCATCTATGGCCCTAGTTCCCCTGTACTCAGCAAATTAGCCTAATTAGTTTATGGTTAACCAAAGGATGTAGAGAGAGGGGCATGCAATTTTCTCACCTCTCTGTTGGCCAGGATGTCAATATACAGCGAGCAATGTAATAGAGCCGCTCTCCTGGAGGAAATTTAAACTACTGTAGACTTCATAGCATAATCTCTACAATTATTTTGGAAATAATTTGTTTTGCATACATGTAGGGTGCATTGATTCGGAGCAGACACAGGCACTGAATGACACAAGTGGACACCGACAAGTTAGTTCTATGGAGCAAAAGACAGTGTCACTTTGTTTGACCTCTTTTTTTTATGAATGATCAGACGGGAAGAGAAAGAAAGCTGCAGTTCTTTGTAAAATTTGAAACCAGTTAGTGTCCAAACTTTCACACAGGCTCACCTCATCTACCCTTGCACCGCTCTGTTCTTTTTCTTTGCTGGAACGTACATTAAGTCCCCTGTCTCAGTGGTTGTTGTTGAAATTTATTTAAATTTTGTTGAACTTTTGACATACAATCTCTTGCTTGATGACAGGTACAAAAAAAATAAAAAATATTGTGTTGAAGTGACAAATGGAGTCAGCTGATTCCCAATGTTACTTATGGGTCAACATACTGGAAACAACTTATTCCAGAGACACTGTTTTTTGTGAATTAAGGGAGTAATGTAGAAAAAGGTGAATATATTGTCTTTTCTCTGTGAATTAAACAAAGCAATACCTATCTGAATGGCAGACCAAGTAAGTCGACTAGTGTGTCACAAATACTTAATTGAGAAATCCCCATGCACAGTGCTGCATGCATGGACATCCAACACTATTTATTGAGGCTTGTGGGGCTCTACGACCCTTCTCAGTTTCCACTAGCTGTAAAGGACTTTCCAGTAAGATGGAAGCAAGCTGGAAAGCACAGCCAAGTAAGAGCCTGGTTTTGGACTCAAGGCCAAAAATCCCCCCAGTTGCTTCCACCATGCAATATGCAAACCCAGGTGTTCAGTGAAAATTTGAAACACAAGCCCAGCAGTGTTAACTGTTCCACAGCCCCCAGTCCCATGTCTTCCCTCTGTTCACCCCATATCACTTGCTGCTGACACAAAGTAGTCTTTCAACTGCATATAACTGTAACTTCTGAAACCAATCCTCCTCTTAAGATTTGTATAGGGAAAAACCCTTGATATACTGTATATAAAAGAAATGGATACAATGCTCTATGATGGCACAATATTTATTCCGAGTTAGCTCAACCGAGTACATATGCTGAAAGAGTTTCTCAGCGTAGGTTTTCCTAACCTTTTACACTGTATTTTTTGAAGTGTTTTAAAGTTGTTTCTGTATTTAAAACATGTTTTTTTGGCATAAGGAAACCAGAGAGCAGTACATCAGAACACCACACTGACATTAAGTTAACAGAGACCACAAATATCTGTTTATTTAGGCTGATTTTATATCCGCAAGTCTGATACAGTATACAACATTGTAACCCCACGTCTTTCTTGTGGGAAGTTTTGGTTTTTGCACAGAAACTGTTAAAGTCATGAAGTGCATTTGAAGGATGTCAAAGATAACATCAATGCTGAAAGACAACGAGAGTGTCAAAGGGACAAGAAGATGAATCTCATGACTTCAGTATTCATGAAGAAATCAATTCATTAATTTGTAAGTCATGTGCCAGTCAACTGACCTGACTGATGAATGTGAAGGAATGGATTGATTTATTCATTTATTGAAATGACCTGATACATCCCATTTGGATATGTCATATGTTAGATAAGGGGTGTAGTAAAATATATCTGTGTGCACGCATTCATTAGGTTAATGAGAAAAGTTCATACAAAGTCCAACCTCCCTGAGTCCACCTTCAGCTTGTAACACAAAGGCAAGCGAAGTTCACATGCAGTTGTAGGGAAGAAAGGCGAGGTGACAGGTTCAAAAGTTCAGGCACTGCTTTAGACTCACTTCGCATGCCACTACCATTCGGCACACACTGATACTTTGGAAATGTCAGGGGGAACCTCATTTACTGCTCTGTATCAAGCTCTGGGTGGCAGTGAGCTCCACAGGGGAATACCAAAATGAGAATGAGAGAAGGGAGGGGGGCTGTTTAAAAAAAAAAAAAAAAAGGGCCCTGTCTCTTCCACATCCTCCTTGATGAAATTATAAAACCGATCCATGATGTCTCACTAAGGACAAGCTGTGGCGTGGCCCCCTTTTCAGATTCCCTAATCTCTGAATGGTTGTTACCATCACATGAGATACCATGAAATCAATTCCTTCACCTGTGACCTCCAAATACTATTGGATATTTAAGTGTGTCACAACAGGGAAAACAAAATCAGAGTAGTTTTCATTGCCATTGCACAATACTACACTAACTGTTGTATATTGACAGCCTAAGTTTGTCCTTTTGGAGATACCGTCCGCTCCTTGTGTTTCATGCATACGCTATTGTCATCTTCAATCTTGAGTTTGCAACCAAATACAAACCCACGTGCAATTCTCCCTCATCTCATGTTTCCTCATTTTTATGTGTTCTACCTAATAGTAGAATGATATACAACACTCATATATTTTAAAGTATACCTTTCATATTCATGGCTAATAAAAAACAAGTATTTTGGTGAAACCGGGCACTTTATTCTTTCTTCCAGCATTGAGTTTGGAAAAAGCTGTTCTCATCGGTTCAGTGGTGCATTTCTGGTCAATGATTTTATGTAAATAGTTCTCCAGCAATTTAGTACAGTACATCCATAAATTTAGGTGACATGAAAAACAAATTTCCAAAAGAACAAAAAAAAATAGAATAGCCAAAATCATTGCAACAGAGGAAGAAATCTCATATTCAGTCCCCTGTATGTAAAAACACTGAATCATTCATTTAATCATAATGCAACTACAATCACATGTTATTCTCTGACTAGTCAATGGTCATATCTTTCAACCTTTGTCCTGCTGAATCCCAAATCACGATCATTTAAGTGATGTTTTCTCAGACTTGAGCCACAGAAGAGGCCTTATTTCACAGCACATGTACTGTAATGGTCTCTGGGACTGGTGAAGTGATTTAAAACTTAAAAAGAGAAAACCCAAAGTTAAATAGTAATGGGAATTTTATTGGATCCACCTCAAATTTGATGAAAATGGAGAATTTATAAAGAAACTGTTTAATTGCTAGGGTTTAATATATCAATGTGTGTGTGTGTGTGTGTGTGTGTGTGTGTGTGTGTGTGCATGATGTCCATCTCACGTAAAAACTAAAAGTGTACATTAAACTAGAGAATAAAGAGCAGAGTACAAAGGGCCTGATTTACTAAAGGTCTGCATGTGTAAAAACGTGTGCAAACTTGACATCACCCGCAAAAAATGTGCAAGCTGATGTACTAACTTAATCTAATGCATTCACACACACTTACACACTGATGGCACCGCTTTCGGGAGCAATTTTAGGATTCAATATCTTGCCTAACGACTGGAGGAGCCGGGGATCAAACCGCTGATCTTCTACCTCTGATCCACACCCGCCCAAAGCTGAACTGAACTGAACCCATCATATTAACCAATTATCGTATCTTAATCTTATAAATTCTCTCTCTATATAAATATGCTCAGAAATGTTATGTAGTCTTCTTCATACACCTTTTTTCCATTTTTGAGGTACTAATTCATTTCCATAATCATGGATTCAACCATCCTTCTCTTTCCAATAGTCACAAATCATAGATATCATCATTAGGAGACCACTCACTATAATTTCTTCCATATTATTTATAAATATATTAGAGTGGCTTTGTATGATGTTATTCTACTTGGCTGAGTCATCATTGGATAAAGACTAATACTATACATTAGGCCTGCAACGGATCATCATTGGTCCGTGATCCGTTCGGACCATCTATTTCGGTTCGGCACACGCATAATACGCGGATTGATTTATGAAAAAAAAAAAAAAAAATGTGCGCATGTTCAGTCCACACACAGCTGTAACCATTCCTGCTAGTTCCAGGGACAGAGCTACTTAACACGCTCTGGGTAAAAGTCTGCAACAGTTCCCTTTTCAATAAGCAAACTATGGCTCGTTGTGATTTATTGTCCTCAGTGTACAACATGTAGAACAGTGGGCATGGAAAATAAAAGTAGGCTAGACTTCGGTGACTACTGTAACGATAACTGCTGCCTCTAGTGCTACGTCTGTTTCCTTATACTCGCGCTGCCACACAAACCAGTCGCCTAGGTTAGCCTACCACACAGACGTAACACTCAAAAAAAGACAAAACATGTTTATTTGTCTTGTCTATTTTTTTTTGGCTGATCCGAAAAATGATCCGATCCGTGACTCTGATCCGAGGAACGATCCGAACCGTGAGTTTTTTGATCCGTTGCACCCCTACTATACATTGCATTAATAATTGGAATTTGTCTTGTTTTTCCAACTATCTTTAAATATTCTTTCAATATTGGATCCAGGTGCTCCATATAGCCATCTCACACTTAACATTTTTCTTTTTTTTTACCATGCATATTTCTATGATAATGCATTCCATCACTTCATTAATAATAGTTGTCATGCTTTCCACTATGATTGAGGCTTTTATCCACATACAGCCGCACCCCTTCTATTTTTGTCCTCCCTATTCATGTAATTCAATTCCTACCCATTCAACTCAAAATCCACAGCCTTCTCAGAGTTGAGCCAGGTCTCAGACATGACATTGAATGGTTTCTTGAATTAAATTAAGTGCTGTTTGATGTTTTGAAAGGTTGTAGATAAATTTATCCTGTTTAAGTGAATAATTGACATTCTATGATCTGATTTAACATTAAATAATAAGAGTAATAAGATACAATACATGATACCACCCAAAAGACATTAAAAAATCCTCCTTTATTTTTTAACTCATAGTACTTTTTATTTTAAATCTTCTTTAGCAGGATCACTATGAACCAGAATTGATAAGCAGTGTCAGATTAGATGAAATTTAAATAATAGTCAACCCTAAACCTAAAATTAGGCTTACTTCATTCAGAAGCTTTATATTTCTAAAAACCTTTCTGCTTTATGCCTTTTGGGCTTTTCAACACCTAATCCTTCCTCAGTATCCAGACTGCATGCCTCAAGTCAGAGGGAAGATATATGATTTAATCCAGGTGTAGGCGTGTGTGAACATCTACACTTGTCTTCGTGTGACTTTGCGTAAGTCTATATGTGGGAGAGAATTAGATGGAGAGATTGGGTGAGGATGGAAAGGGAAGAGACTAGCCTGAGGTTTCCATTGCTGTCCACCTCTTAACACGGAGGAGCTTTACCACGTCACAGAGCTGTTGCCGTGTGGCGGGTCGGGATCCTTGGCAGGTCTCCAGCCTCCTGACAGTCTGTCTCCGTGCCTGCAGTGACTCCCTGCCTGCCAGTTCACTTTTAATTATCTCTTAAGTTGAATGCACTGTGAGGAAGTCCAGGAGCACAGTATCAAAACCTTCTGGAGGTTTTATCCCTTAAGGCTCTACGGTTGTCACCTTGAAAGAGTTGCACAAAGCTGTCTTTGTCACATCCTGCTTTGAATAAAGTTGAGGATTATTAGACATTTTTAAAAGGTACTTCTTCCTGAAGTTTCCATTTTCAGATCGCAATATTGAAATTTTCTCATCTCCCTCTAGTTGGATGGACATTATGTGGTTCTTAAGGAAGAATGTTGGAGTAAAAGTTGCATTTTGATTCATGATGTGATATGCAACTTGACATTTTTACCGCAGCGCTACTGTCAGGGCGCCATGGTCATTAGGCAACAAATTCAGTTCAGTCAGTCAGGCTTGCGACACTCCTCTATATCTGTCTACTATCAAACTACGTCAAACAGACAACTCCATCTGTTGTGTTTTATGTACCTCCACAAGTTCCAACTTTGTAGAATCTGTAGGTGATTAAGTCTAACTTGGGACAAAGTTGCAGATGCAGCTACATAGAAATAAATCTAAGTGATCTTTATGTGTTTTTATGACTTCAATCTAGGTGACAAATAAATTCTTAGGCGCAGGACTCATTGTCTCCAGAGAGATGCATCATATACAGCTTGACGTAGGAGAAGAGATGCCGTTCTGCTGAAATACTGACAGGATGAAAACAAGAAAAATGAATGAGGGTAAAATCCACAAGACCTTGTGTTGACTCAGGATTATGGTTACTCACTGAGTCATCGATACTTTGCTGTGCTTTTAGTAAATATTTCTTTCTATTCACTCACACACACCCAAACACACATACACACATACACACACACAAACACACACGTGCGCGCTTTAGCCAAATTTTAAAAAAGCAAGTCTTAACATGCAACAACAAAAAGTAAGACACAAAAGGCCAAACAACATCAACAACCTCCAGGGCAGAGAATTCTTCTTTTTTTTAATTATTATTATTAGTAAATGTGTCCAAATGAGATAACACCTTATTAATAACTCCCCATATTGTTTTGTTGACAGCATAGAGCCCAGAGAAATGAACACTATTTTAAGTGCTTCGGTATGTGGTCGGAAGGCCAATTGGACTGCATGTATCATATGCTGAAATCAAGCAGCTGCAAAATTAAAGTAGAGCGCCCTTACCGCAAGCTGAGCTGTGCAATTAATCAGAGGTTAACCCTACAACCCCACAAAACTCGTGCACGATCTCTAATTTGCGTACCTTCTCTCTTTACATGCACAAACACAAACACACATGCACACACACACACACACACAAATTGAACCACTTAACCTCAAATGTAGAGACAGACTGTTCTATAAGTAGATGTTAGTATATAAAGGCATCTAATAAAAATGCTTTGGTATATATATCAACTCCACATTTACTTGAGTATTGTTAAAAAACCAGCAGACTCACAAATGAAGTGCAAAATGATTATGTATGTCCTCTGAGTCTTGAGCTTGTGCATGAGTTTGCTCCATGGACTCCTCACACACGCATCACCATTAATCATCCCTACTGTGGACTAATAGCTTTGTTATCTTAGTCTGACCTTCCTGTATTCTTAACCCTCACACTCTAAGGCAGGAAACTGATGGACAATACACCATTACTACATACAAAGCATCTGAAATTAACATTACACGTGTCAAGTGTGCTGTGAGGAGGGAGTTAAGCAAAGGGAACAGATTCCAGATCAGGTCAAGGTTAATAACTTTACTGGCTGTTAACAAGATTAGGTGATTTAATGATACAAGGAGATAACAATGATAGAATAATAATAATAATCTTTATATTTACAGCACAATTCATGCGACACAAACTACTACAACTTAACATAAAAGCAGATAATCACAGAATTTATGATAAAAAAATAAAAAAGTGATGATAAATTTAAAAAGGATTAAATTAAAGTGACAGAATAAGACAAGATAACACAACCATTATAGGCTTAAAATTGTATGTGAGTGTCAACATATGTAGAGCCCCTAAGACCATGCATCAGGAGGACTGTTCCAGAGTTTTGTGGCGTAATTAACGAAGGCTGCCTCTCCACGCCTTTTAGTTCTGGCCTCAAAACAAAGTATGTTTTTAATAAATTACAGCAGACTAGAATTTAAAATTTAAATATGCAATCTTCAATATGTTGTTGCACTCAAACAAGGAAAAGATGACAAAACCTTTCATCTTGCAAAAAGCTGCAGTGTCTCACCTCAATGAAATGTTGTCAATCGTCCAGGCAACATAAACAGATATTTTATTGACTTTCATGGCAGCATTATAAACAAAGAAAGACATGAACTGACATGCCAATTAACATTTCTCAATACAATGATGTGGGCATTAAATACAAACAATTGAAATGTGTAAGCTTTCGGTTTTATCAGTTCATTACTCATAAAGCTATCATATAAAACCATTATGTAAGATATAAAATAGGAATAACATCCACAGTGGACCTTTCTGCAACTCACAATTTATATCCAGTGTCAATGATTAGTGTCAATGCAGGAAATAGTCTTTTATGTATAGCAGCAGGCAAAGCCATAGCCAGAGGGTGAATTTCACTGAAATGAAAGTGAGAATTTAACCTGTGCTACTGCACCATGGTGCTTCAGCTAATTAACTCTAAACATAAAGAACCAATGTGGATGTCATTAGTTTTGCAGGTATTTGATCATAAACCAACATTTATGCCAAGTGGAAGTTTGACCAGATGATGGCACTACAGTAGATGGAAAGTCAGGAGATCACTAAAGTTTTTACAATCCATCAGGAGGGGAACAGTAATTTCTCTACCAATCTGTCCACCAACATGTTGTGGCATTTGACTAACAGTGGCACTAGATGAAAAATCAAGTCATTAGGATTCATCCTCTGAGGACCTTGAATATATAACTGTTGAGATATTTCAGTCAGGACCAAAGCATTGAAGAGACTTGTGTTGCCATCCCTACAGCGATGCCGTTAGCTTGACTAAAAATATTGGACAATCTTGTCTGATCATATTTAGCTCATTCAACCCATCAGTTTACTTTGATCTTCTGACAGTTTTGTACCTTGCAGCATTGTAGCAATATTTGAATACCTCATCACTTGCGTGCAAAATCCCTTTTACTTCCATTTCAAGCCAATCTCTTATGCTGGATTGCATAAGGCTTCTTCATAATGCTGAGTTTACACTACCTTGTCACATTTATATCCTCAATAATCACATTAGTTGACTTTGCCTCTTGGAAGTACTCACAGCACCTCATCAGCACATGAAATATTGCTGCTGAGTATTTCTTATGGCAGTTAAAATGAAGAGACTGCTTTGCGGGCAATAAACTTGTATTGTTTGAACAAACTCTGAGTGAGGTGGCTCCATGGTGTTGCTCTGTGGAATGCAGTCCTTACTTGTCCTTGGAAGTACCCTTGTTTGAGTCAGATTTCCTAAAGCGATTGTTTTAAGTTCATCCTGTTTGGAAGAAAATCTCAATCCCTCTTTTTCTTCTAGTTGGTTTTTGTGATGGCCCTTGTTCATTTTATTCTATCGCAAAGGAAGGAGGAGGGGAAGATCCTTCAACATCCTGGTCATGGATTAGTTTCTAAGTGGATGACATCATTTTCTGGGGCTTTGCCCTGCTATGTAGCATTGTGCTGCCCTTGGACAACGGAGAGCTCTGGCAAGGATGCATGCAGTCCACAAACAATATCAGTCTGGAACAGAGAATGCCACCTCTCAAATTTTCCTTTGGGCACACAACGCAGGGGGACTGGCCAGCAGGCTGTTAAAGCATAATTATTTATGACTTTTATTCTCAGAACAAATTCCCTGATGGTCTTTTAGCCTATCTTTACTTTCTCTTCACTATACAATTAGTCATGGTCACGGCAATTTGGATATGCCGGGATTTCCTGTTTACCATGAGATAAGTTCCAACATCAGTGTTGCAATCAAAGACTTCTGAGATGAAACTTGAAGTTGAGAAAAGTGAACTTTAAGGTGGTGGTTGCTCACCTGAAAATCAATCACAGTCATATTCTGTAGTTTTGTTTTGGAAACCTTTGTTTTAATGTAGACCCAGAAATTACAGGTGTTCAAATGTCAAGTTACTTGTTAGACAACTTTCAATATACAGGCACTAAAAGGAATAATCCTATCATTCTATATACTTTACATTCATACCTGTGAGCTGCCCTGTATACATAGTTTTGCTGTTGGCCGCTAAACAGCTAACAGATACAGAGATCTGCTGACTTCTGGTTTCCCACTTCAGGGAGCTCGTGGATATCGCCAAAGGAAGAGCAAAATCAGGCTTTCTCAATTGCAGGATTAGTTTTAAGCCGTCAGCGAATCCAGTTGTGCAGGGGATTTCTGTGTTACACTGTTGGTGTAGCAAGAAGTAGCTAATGAGATAACGTTCCCTTGTGAAATGAACTTCGAACCTGCAGATGGTACTGAGTCAACAGTTTGACTTAAGTTGGAGCTGTTGGTAGATGACATCATTATAGCGTTTCTTTAAAACATTTTGCGCACAGTACAAACTGTTTACTGTGCTTGACAATCTGGGTTGGTCTTAGATACCGTATATATTTGTTCATTGGTTTATCCTCTGTTGTTCCAACAGTACATATTTATTCATGACAATCACCTCATCGCTGACTTGTAGAAGTTGCATGTTGTCATCCACTGGATTCAGTTTTGGGATCTCATTACAGCCCTTTAGCTCAGTGGAGCTCTCAACACCTTAGTCAATTTATTCACCATGAATGTCTGCGTACTGTAAAAAGGAAGCAGACATAATTTATGACACTCATTTGACCTTAGACAACATATTAACACAGCAACGCTGTTCTTCGTCACTTTCAACTGAGCAGCCAAAACATTAGCAGTCCCAATTCTCTTATCATCCTTCCAGTTTATTTGAACTTACAGATATAGTTGTAAAATATACTGTTGTAAATCCTGCTTCAATCAAAGCTCTTTCATCCCCACTTGTACAAACATGTTATAAGTTACAGATGATATCACTATCAGTATTTGGGAGTAGTCGTGCTAATTTTTTTGGTATTTTTTAAGGAAGCAGTGGGGAAATAGAATAAGCCCCAGTAAGTGACTGCACAGAAAGTGTAATGGAACAATCGGTTTTAAAATTAAACACAACTTTGACGAAGATTGAACCGGAAGGTGTTTTGCATGCAGCCAGATTGGAAAGATAACATCAGTATACATGCCTGCTTTCTGAAAGGTTATACTTCCTGTACAATACATCAGGGAGGTATTTTATAAAGTTCAACTGTTTCTAATCAAATCCTTTTGAGTTTTTTGGGCGTTATACACCACAGAGAAAAGTAGCATGCATGCACCAAGTGTAAAAATCCATGTGCTATAGACATTTGGCTCGTGAATAGCAGTCATCAGCTAAATTCAAATGAATTTATAGTTTATGGTTTCTTGAATGTTTCAAAACAAACTAATAAACCAATTCAATAAACCCAATTAACAGATTAATGTTTACATGTGCATGTAGATGGGTGGATGTGTATTAATATGGTTATATGTGTTGGTTATCCATGTTGACATGAACACATAGTATATCCTTGTTGGTATTCATTCTATTGAAAACATACACATTATATTATTATTAGCTTTTTTGGAGGGTTGGGCAAATTATGTTTAATAACGTATAATAAAAAAAAATCTCCCTAAAGGACCAGACCCCCTTTAGAAAAATGTTACCAGTCAGAAATATACTAAGCAAATATAATTTATGGTTTACTCCAGGTTTGACTTTCTTTTTTACAAAGCTGATTACAATTCAGGTTCCTGTTTTTCATGAACTTAATAAGTTGGGGCAATATTGAGTGGAGTCCAACAAGAGTCCGCAATTTCTAGAAACGGTTGTATTTTTAAACACTGTGCATGTTAAACGAATGAAAATACAATGCAAGGTTAATCAAGTTGTCAGCAAAAGGAAAAATAACAAAAGTAGCTTCAGGAAATTGAGGTTTAATGTTGGATATCTGACCGATCCCTAATTAAAGTAAATCTTTTGCACGCTGTAGAGAAGTGCAACAGTGTAGCGTTTAAAGGAGCCAATTCAAACAGCAATGCTTGTGGTTGAAACATCTGCATTTGTTTGCACATGGGTGCTATTTATAACCATTTATTTGATATGCTGCAGTATATTTAAGGATTTATATTTGGTCAATTCTGGATTAATCTCTGTTGTGGAAAACACATTGTGGCTATGAACCTCTTCCAAACAAGGGAGGGGAGTTGTGGAATTGTAATTGCATGTATGCTGTGCCTGACCAAACACATAAGAACTCACATAAATTCAAGATTGTAGCTTAACACATGGCAGATGATGAACCTCACTTCCAAATCTAACTTCATTAACAAATGATCATCATGTTTAATTCCAGGCAAGAACAGGACAACTTAACTTCCAGGCTGTTACTGCTGCATTTGGAAAATGGCTCTTGAGCTGGAATGCGGCCCTTGAGACTCATCTGTAACAGGTTCAAGTTGAAACCGCAGAGTGGTAGAGTGGGGGAAGGGAAGACCAAGTTTTGAGGTTGAGGAGAAACGTGTATGCATCTGTGTTTGTGTGTGTGTGTGTGTATGTGAGACACAGATTTGGAAAAGCAAATGTAGAAAGAAGTGTGCGTCTGCATGCTTGTGCCTGCCTTTTTGTGTGTTTGTGTTTGTGTGTGTGTGTGTGTGTGTGTGTGTGTGTGTGTGTGTGTGTGTGTGTGTGTGTGTGTATGTGTGTGTATGTGTGTGTGTATTTGAGATCTAGATAGAGGGAGCAGACAGCATTCACTGAGGCACAAGGGGTCACAGATGTGAGGAGAGAAAGTGCACATTCAGCATTTCCCAGGGAGGGGGATGAGTGGTTAGAAAGTTGGAGAGTTAGAAGATGCAGGTGGTGCTGCTGAACGTGCTGGTAAGCAGCAAACCTGACAAGTCTAATCAGGTCTTATCTGGCACTGCTACAATGTCATGGCTGTTTGAACCAAGTGGGCCATGTTCCTCAGATCTTTGGTTGAGGATTTTATCTAGAAAAAATGTTTCCATAAACCTTGTGAAGCTATGTGGACAGAAATGGGTTCTTTCGGGTGATACTAGTGTTTGCTAGAGATACCATTTCAACAATTATGAGTCAAGGCCTTTTGAGAACAGGAGGGTATTTTGAAAAAGAAAGGTAACGACCCGGTAACACTGGGTGGTACAATGGGCTTTTCAAGATATGACACATAGAGCATATAATGTACGATGACAACAGTAGGGCACACTTCATCAAATCATCAAAACTAATTAATACATCAAAACAGGAGTGAACTAAAACAGTATTTGCAATACAAACAGTAGTCTAACTATTAACTGAGACATATACTAGCACATTATCAGGAGCTTGTTTTCAATTTCTCTCTATTTTATCATGACTCTCTATTACATGGATTATTTTAAGAGCTGCTCCCATAACCAGAGGATATTTCTTTTACTGTAAAGTGCAATGAAGCAGGCAGTAGAAATCAGGCCAACTTAAAATCAGTGTTAACTGATCTACTTAGAGCCAAAGACATCAGTATGGCCAGCAGGGCTGTAGCCAGGATTTTAGCAATATTATAGACTTCTGAGACCCCAACATTTCATTCTGGCTTTTTAGAGTAGTTAAGACACAATCCTAGCTTGAGGTTAAATAAATATTTTCTCATACACATTGACTAGCAACTATAAAAACTGATTTATTACAAAAACCTTACTCAAAAGAGAGAGTTCATAAAATGTTCACATCTCTCTATAGCTGCTAACTAACAAGCTTTGGTTAATATTGAACAAGGCCACATATATTACATTATCATGGTGCATTTTTTTCCACTTTGGGAGCTGTGGAACATCTGTAAGCACAACAAGTTATTGATATAATAATAAATAGTTGCCTCCGTATACATCCAGAGGGTACAACTAAATTAGCCTTTATTTGAAATTGTATTTTTGGCCACTCCACTCTCCACTATTCACTTTGTTGTCCACCGACTCCATATGGAGACATCTTAATCTACTAAATGCTCCACTGTGTTCTCCAGTTGCTTAAAGTGTCTTCATGCTTTGTGCTGGGCAGGTAAAGTGCTTTTTTTTCGGATGATCACAGCTGTCGACTCATGATGAGAGTGGTGAGACTGAACCACATCAATAAAGGACTTTGCTGTAAAACCAAAACAATGAGCTAAAAGATGCTAAAACATTGTGTAGGGCTAAGGGGAACTGCACAGTAAGGTTATAATTCTGTGTGGATTTGTCATTATAAGTGACACTTTTGCAAACATGTAGCCATTTGACCTATAGTTCCTATAAAAGTAATGGTTATTGCAAAAACATTATTGGTAAAGGTTCATAAGACGTTCATGTCTGTCTATAGCTGCTGCTTAGCGGGCCAGCTGTTAATTCTGTAAAAATATTTTGCTTGTGTCAGATTAAGGGGCAACAAAGCAGATTGGCAGATTAATATTGATGTTTACAGAAAAAACAGAGGGTTAGGGTTAGGTTTATACTTTGTACTTTATACTTTGAACTCACCGTGACCCAATGCAACATGTGATTGTTTAAATGCCCTCCCTGCAAGCAAGGATCAGAGCTCATGAACCACTGATCAACCTTAATAATAAAACAAGGTCCAGAAGCCATTATCTCTAACTCTGAAACACCAGTCGGAACTCCCTTAAAGACCACTGATAAAATAACAATCAGATTTCCTTTCTTTTCAAGTTATTCCATGTCTTACCACAACAGGAAAAGCTGCACGTAGCACAATGTACAATCCCATTGTATTTGTTTTCTTAAAACCGATTTGAACCTCCAAATGACGATTTCTTGGAACAATCTATGTCTATCTATTCACATGCAAAGCCTGATTCCTGTTATAATACAGTCACTGAAGGGTTATATCAAAACCCAAGCAACCATCTGCAATGTGTGTTTAACTATGTACTAAAGAGACGTGAATGATGAGTGTTCTGCATGTTTGCTTTTTTTAACTTGAGTTGACCACGTTGGATTATTGTTGCGGTTTGCATGGTCATTTCTCAAGTAGAGCATGCACATAAACTAACCCCGACAACATGAACTGGTTGACTTCAACTGATCAAGGGCCTTTTGTTTTGTCTGACAAGGCACATTCATATCTGGAGGTGAACTTAAAGGGTAATTCTGGTACTTTTTAACCCTTTTTCCCATCATTTGGGGTCTGACAGACTAATGGGGACAAAAAGTTTTGGAATTGGTCCAGTATTGTTTGAAATTACTTCGGCTAGTAGGCAGGAAATGGGCTCCAATGTAATCCTCGGGGGTAAATACGTCCATCAATGCACACTCACTAAAAATGTTTGTTTTTCTCACTGACACACTCATATTGTTATTATAAGTTTCTAACCTGAAACAGAAGTCTTGCTCAAGTCTTGCACCGAAATCTTGCGAGGGGTACGAGCTGTTGCAGGGAGACGACGAAGGAAACTTGAGTGAGAGTTGGAGAGAGGAGTGCGAGGAAGAGTTTGTTGTGTTAGAGTACAGAAAGTGTAGCTTCGTGATAAAAAAGAACAAACAATGGTTTGTGTTTATGCATTTCTGACATTTGCCAACAGAATGTTTTGCCACACTTTAGACAGCGTTTATAGACTACTTATGTTGGATAAGGACTAGCTAACGTTGTGGCTACTTGTGCTACAAATGGATACAAATGCTACTGTCTGTACACTCACTTTGCAGACCGCCTGGTTTGCAGTGACCATTTTGACCAGCATGACGACTGCCAGCTATTCTACCAAAGCAAATCTTTTCTAAAGAGAAATGCTCCTCCAAGAGTGGAGAGACCCACTGCTGCAGACAGAGTGGAGGTTATGTTATTTGCTAATGTTATTGTGTTGACCTGCCAACAGTACATATGAAGGGATGGCAGGATAATAGCAAAAAGAGGAAGAAAACATCAACTAAACCATGACTGATCCTAAAATATCTATATAAATAAATTTCTTTTTTGGATGCTACAAATGAAAATGTTCAGTTTTAATTATTCAAGGTGATTCAGTGTGTTTTAGTTAAAATCATAAGTAAGGCAAGTGGTTAACCAACCATCAAATACCACAGTTACCATGCATATTAGCTTTTTGGCTGGCATGAGCCACTGGCACATGGTAGTAAGGTAGATTGATTTAAAAAAAAAATCATTATACAAATTCTTCTTATTCTGGATAACTGTTGCAAAATTACTATAAAAGTGGAAAAAAGTGAAAAGACTGATATTGCTTCCAGAAAAACCTGCTGTTTTACAGTACGTGGGTATTATGCTGTGACATTTAATGATTTACACCTACCCTAGGGGCATGTGGAACCACTTAGTTGATATTTACAGTTATGTTGTAACTTATCTCCATGGTGCAACTATGTTTGTTTTAGTAATGCATAAATCACAACATAATCATAAATTCAGTTATAACAAGGCTAAGTTTGAACTGACACATAGCTGATGCAACAGGCTACATACATTGCTTGTTCTAATCTGCAGCTACATGTTTTTGCTTGTGATAGGATAATATCTACTCTATAACTGTCCAGATACACTCAGGAAATATTTGCAGAAGCCCCCAGCTGCTGGAGAAGGGACATCTGATCTCCCATCTCAAAACCATTGTGGTGTCTGATGTTTGTCATCCACATTTTTACTGTACAGTGAGTGGTTGGCGATGAGAAAGTACTGGTGGGGAAATGTGGTGGTGGTGGTGGTGGTCCACTGAGGACTAGTGCCACTGCTCTACTGTCTACACCACACTAATAGTGCTAACACTGCTGCTACTTTTACACCAGGCTAGCAAACTCACATTGTCTCTGTTTCTTGCTGTAACATTATTTCTACAGTACCAACTTGATTAAGAGGTCATTTGTCAACTGTGAATGTAGCACCAACTGTGATTTTTGAACTTGCACCAACACAGGATCTATGGAGAGGCTGCACTTTTGATATGATTCTACGAGGATCTGTACCCAGCTGGTGATCATGGATCATAATGTCAATGCTGGCAGACCACAGGCAATGACAAAATAAGGTAATAATATGATTAATTACTGGGAATGGCTAGTGATGGATACACCACAGACTAAATTGTTCTTATCACAGTGTTATTGTTCACTAGCTGGGAAAATATTATGTACAGAGCTTAGCAGCATGTTTTATGAGATATAGAGTTGCATTAGGGAAGCTGAGAAATGTTCAAATCCATGAAACCACTGTGTAGAATCTAAAAAATAAAGAAGAAACATTATGTGGCTTACTTACCTTTGTATAGAACCTGGAAAAAGACAAAGAAACAGACTCACGCTTGCCAAAGTTGGATCTGTTAGTGTTATTTATACTTTACTGCAAAAAAAAGATAGAAAAGTTCATGTTCTTGACTAATTGTGGTCAAGCTACTATGATGTTGTGGTGTACAAAAAAAGGAAGAGACAAGCATTCATTCTGAATCTGTAAGAGCTCATAATAATGTAGAAAATCTTTTAACACACACGCATTGTGTTCTCAAATCCATTGACCTAAAACTACCTGGTGAGCTTGTGTGCGTAGACACTAATAAATATCATCTTCTTTTTTTTTTTTACTTCTCGGTACAGACATTCATTTCAAGCAAAGTCAACAATGAGTTGCAAAACCCATGTATGAATACACCAAGCAGGCATTTCATCATGACCTCATTGAGCGTGTCCCGAAGAGGAGAGAGGATCACAGTATTGTTTACTCAGGGCCTTTGCTGTGTCGTCAACCATGCAAAAGAAGACTACTTCACAACACTGTTCCTTTTCCAAAGACTGGTAAGGCAGATTTACTTACTTGAAGTAAGTCAAGCTTCAATAGTGTTTAGAGATTTGAAACAGAGACAGAAACGCAGATGTGCTGCTAGTATTATTATTATTGTTGTTGTAAATGATGGAAATGTATGGTGTTCAGCATCAATATCCAAAAATATTAAAACATCAGACATGGCATAGGCAGGTATACAGAGTGCCTTTTGCCTCTTTGAACACAATGTAACTCAGCGAGGGGAGGGGTATTTACTTTCACAGTGATTGCATTCAAAGATTTGAAATGGAAAATAAACAGATGCTCAGCAGAACAGTCAAACATACAGTTATTGAAGAGTCACGCGCGAGACAAGTTTGTATACAGAATTATATCAGATAATTCTGAACAGGTCCTCTGCCTCCTTGAACCCAATGTAAGGGGGAGGGGTACACGTCTCATGGCAGCAATGATGCAACACTCCTCTATTGCCACGACCAAGGCGTTCTCCTTTGAGCACCCACACCAGCATCACACAGTAGGCCACGAGTCTGCATTGAAGTTGATTGGTGAAAAGTATGACGTCAAACTAAATTACTCATCAATCAGAGATATTTCTAGGTAAAATTACATGTATGTAAAAATGTTAGGTATACTTACTCGAGGTATACATACTTTTAGTATGTGATTTAACCACATACCTTTCTCTGGTGCTGGAAGATGACCTTTCTTTTGGGGAGTCAGGGTCTTGTAAAAGCGGAGCAAATCTGTTCTCTAGTAGAATCCCTGTGTCTTGGGTTGGTTTGCTCTTACTTTTTGTTTTTGCCACAGTCCACGGCTGTTTTCTCCTTGGTACTGGGGTTGAAGAGGCCCTCCTGTGCGATGGCAGTGCAGGCCACCCAGTTTCATCACGAGTCTCCGGGTGCTGGGTTCTGCCTGTTAACCGTCTTCCCATATCTGAGGGAAGCGATTTATCTGTACATGATTTATACTTTGGCTTTGCACAAGAGAGTTCCAGGGAGGACTACTGGTTGATTTACTGCCGTAACCACCAGCCTCCTGCTTCTTCGTGGTGCTAATTAGCTGTCTGTTAGCCTGCTCCTGTCCACTGATTTGGGCCATCAGTAGAGTGGTTTCATTCCCATATTGACCATTTACCTCCACGTTGACTTCGAGTTGCTGAATTTTCGTCTTCAGTACTTCTATCTTCTGGAGAAATTTGTAGTAATCATCCATGGAGAAGGGAGGCATCTTGCTGCTAATTAGTTTAGCTTAGTTTAGCAGAACTCCTCAATCCCAGTCACTATAGTGCAGGCTTGTGCTGCTGATAGGCCACACTCACAAAGTAAAATGTAAAACAATGTCCGTAGCACAGACCTGTTGATCAGAGGGGTGAAATCCTCTGATGTGAGGAGGTTTTCATCTCTGGACACCACCAGCTTGAGCATACAGCAGCTTGACCTCAAATGATGGGAAATTCAATAGGGTCAAAGGTAGGATGAAAAACACCAGAATTACCCTTTAATAAATAACACACACTTTCAGATACACAATATTACACACATTCAACAAACAAAAAAATTGTTTCCTTGTGCAACACCATCCTTGCAATAAAGTATTCTGTGTCTCTGATGAGTGCAAAAGATCTGTCTTCATGTGTTTGCACTAAAATTTGATGACCTGTCCTCCCTCGTGTATTTGTCTGACAACCTTCTGACATCCTTGATAAAGGTTCATGTGGGAATGGATGTATGTGAACTCCAAGGCTTATTTCATTGCTGCCTGCACCAAGTGGGAATCATAACTACACCCAAATCTATAATGCTGTAAATACTACATTCCTGGAAACCAAGAGGAATAGAGGTACAGATAACAGGTGCATCTCAAGTACAGCATTGGGCTCCTTCTTGGGAAAATATTTGAGAAATCTAGCAATATTTCATAATACGTCAAATAATGATGTGCGTACAATATAGCTAAGAGCTCACAAGAGGACCATGTTCTTGGCAAAATTCTGATTTCAAAAACAAATACTTTTCTCTCTGTGTATATTCTGCCAAAGAAAGGTTGACTATAAAACCACAATTTAAGCTTTGAGAGCTAGAAATCACAAATGCATTATTCTTCAATTGTCACCAAATTTATCATAAAAACAGGAATGTTGTCACTGCAGATGAGTTTCCATCCCTATTAATTATACAAAGAAAATGAACTGTCTTGTGGTTAAAACAAGACCACAAAGTCTGTAATACTTTTGTATTTTGAGTTTGAACCTGGCTGTTTCTGCAGGTTGGAGATCATTTACCTTCACCGCTTCCTTGTGAGTCACATTGGTTGCGGATACCAAACCCCCAGAAACAGTGCTTGACTGGTCGAAATAGTAGGTCACATGACATCCACTATCCAAAAAAAATATTTCACATACATATTTATTACACAAGAAATGCCTGTAAAACAAGAAATATATTTTTCTGAGCCTAACTGACTTCATATCGTCCCCCTCTATGATCAAAATATGAGCCATTAGGTCCAATAAAAGTTATTAAATCTCAAAGAGCCATATTAGTAAATCATGTCTGTGCTATTTGTGTGTGTGGGCACCCACGAGCAAGTATCCTCCATGTGTCTAAAATCACAGATGCCTGACTGTATGATGTGTATGTGCTTTTTATTGCATCCTGGAACACCTTATCCAGTTCTTTTAATATGCCCATGATGGAGGGAAGTCAGCCTGGTTTCAGAGCTCTGAATCACTACCCACATTGTTGTTAAGCAATTCAAATAGGTTTGGTGTTACACTCATTGGCGGCTATTTCTCCTGGTAGGGGAAACTATTGACCAATCAGCAAGTAAGAATACTGATACCATCATCCTTCCTAATCCTGCCATATCCATAAAAACCTACAACAAAATATGACAAATAATAAGTCTTAAATTGTCATATTTATATCAACCTTTTCAGTAACACATTATCTAGTCCAAGCAACAGCTACCACAGC